>NW_015090977.1:8160639-8193139 GCF_001431845.1 Calidris pugnax
AGCCTCTCACTGCTTCCCAGCCATGTGTAATCCCATCCAGATTACATGCTCCAATTTAAGGTTGATTAGGTTTTTTTCTTCTCTGTCCATTCTCCTGAAGGCAGCATGTTGTCTGTGTTGCAAATGATGTCTTTACCTCCATCCACAGTTGGCCCATTCTATTCAGCAATGTTAAAATTAATCTGTCATTTGAATGAGGTTTAAGATCATCAAGGGCATTTTAAAGAGTGACTGCTATGCGGACGGTGCAGAGAGCCATTCCACCCGTAGTCGGTGGAAGCAGCATGTGTTTTGTGAGGAAGATGGAATCGGCACCTCTCAGTTGGACACATTTTCTCTATGAAAAGCTGGCAAAATACTTGACTTGCCAATTCCCTTGTTTTCTTTGTAGTTCACAACACCATCATCATGTGAAATGTGATGACAACAGAGCTCAGCAGAGCGAGCTGGCTAAGGCCAGAACAAATGTAGCTGAACGACTCTTTCTGTTTTTCCTAAGGCCTTGGAAATTTCCAAATGTTAGTTTTGGGTCCTGTATTTGAAAAGACTTCCTAAGTGTATTTTTTCCCCCTTCTAGTTTTCCTTGCTTAATTCACAATCCCATTAAAATACTTTCCCGCTCTGGGTGTGAATGGCATGAGGTTGATGGGTTTTGCTCAGCTGTAGCCCCGTGTTGGCAGAGGACTTCACCCTACATATAATAGTTCCTATTCATGAAGACGTTGCGTGGGGAGAGGTGGAGGTGTGTGCTGATGCCGAGCTGGCAAAGACTAAGTGATTTTGCCCAGAACACTCAACAGGTTTCAATGGTGGAGAGGTCCAGTAGGTGAAAATTGCTCCCTAGTAGAAGTCCAGGGGAAGACCACAGGACAGGTTGAAGTTGGGGTGATGCTCATGTGGTGCCCAACATGCTCTTAGGGGCTTTTCACAAAAGAATCCATGAGTCTGAAGAGGAAGGTACCAGTTTTAAATGCCACTTTCCAGAACAGACCAGTTGCCCGTTCTCTGGCCAGAATGTGCCACAGGTGTTACAATTTTGCTTTATAATAATGATAACAATAATACATGCAGGGAGTGGAGAGTGTTGTAGGATTCTTTGAAGCTCCAAAGAGTTTCCTTTGGTCCATGGCTTCACTGATCTGCTGCAGAACTGAGCTGGTAACGAGACGTATTGACAAGCCATGGAGCTGTGCAAGTATACTCTGCTTTCAGGTGAATATTCATGGGTATCTATTAATGCTTGCACTTTACCCATGACTCAGAATGTGCAGCATAATTCTGTTATGTTTCCCATTCCTTAATTTTTTAGAAGTATTTAATATGCTCATAGGGAAGGAAATAGAAGGGGATGGTGAGGCTGCAGCTGACACATAGACAGTTCCTAGAACAAGTGTCACAGATGGATTTTCCTTACTGCTCTCTGTCTGGTGCTGCTCTAGGATGAGGATTACATCGTGAGCAGAGTCACAGCAAGACATTTTGATGTTCGGAGCAAGTCTTTGCCTGTCATTCCAGCTCATTCCAGTCATCCCCTCCTCCTGTGTGAACTGTGCTTCCAGAGTGGGCCTGGGTGGGTTTGTCCTCTTCTGGTGCCCTCCTCGCCCTGCTCTGGTTGCAGCGTTGCTGAAGGTTGTTTTCTTTGCAACTGTGATGGAAAATAAGGTGTCTTCATTATGTGTCTAGTTAACAAAATTTATTTCTCGTTCATATTTTGATGCAAATTACACTTTTCAACTGCTTTATAGATCATGTTGCTTAGACTGGTTACCTGAAATCATTTCTAAAGCATTCCCCACCCAGCGATGTGGCAAGGTGAGGGATGAAAGAGGCAGTTGCTGCAGCACGTCCGTCAGAGTCAGTGCCAGATAAAGAGAAACAAGGGAGTGTGATCCAACCCGCCGGGGTGAGTCTGTCTGAAGCTTCCACTGCAGGTTTGGCAACAGAGAGCTTTATTGCCTTTCACCTCACTTAGCAAGGTTGCTCCAGGTCCTATAACATCTCCTGATGGCCTCATCCATCCAGTGATTTCTACAGGTTGTCCCTTCCTCCTCTGTTCCTGTGCCCGTGTCAGCTCATGCACTGGGATAAATGACTGTGATGCAAGCTCTGCTTTGCAATTTGTGGCATGCCTTGGCTGACACCCGTGCCAGATGGTTTTCAGGGACAATCCTTGAGCAGATCCAAGTGCGTGTGACCAGCATGCAGAGCTGTTCTTGAATATTGGCAGAGAGAAAAACTCACTTGGAGCTTATGGAGTGTATTGGCAGGGGCATCAGAGCTCATCTAGTTCCGTGCTGTCTGACCGGCCGGCCAGGAACTGGAGGTTGGCTCACATCTGTGGGACTGCTGCAGGGAAGGACAGAAGGACGTGCCAGCAGGGTCCTGCTGACAGAAGATTAGCACTCTGGCTTGGCTGGCGGGGTGTTGCCAAGTGAACCTCAGCAAGCAGGGACATTGCCTATGACTTCACAGAATCACAGAATCTTCATGGTTGGAAGGGACCTTTGAGATCATCGAGTCCAACCATAAAAAAAAACCCCAAACAAACAAAAAACAAACAAACAAACAACCACAAACAGACACAAACCAACAATCTCGGGCACTAGAGCATGCCCTGAAGTGCCACATCTACACGTTTCTTAAATACCTCCAGGGATGGCAGCTCCACCACCTCCCTGGGCAGGCTGTTCCAGTGCCTGACCACCCTCTCAGGAAAGTCATTCTTCCCAATATCTAATCTAAACCTCCCCTGCCCCAACTTCAGACCATTTCCTCTGCTCCTGTCATCATTCCCTTGGGAGAAGAGGCCAACCCCCACCTCTCTACACCCTCCTTTCAGGTAGCTGTAGAGGGCAATGAGGTCTCCCCTCAACCTCCTCTTCTCCAAACTAAACATGCCCAGTTCCCTCAGCCTCTCCTCCTGTGACTTGTTCTCCAGACCCCTCCCCAGCTTGGTGCCTCTCCTCTGGACACGCTCCAGCACCTCAATGTCCTTCCTGTGGTGAGGGGCCCAGAACTGAACCCAGCCCTCGAGATGAGGCCTCACCTTACAGGACTTCAGGGGTTCTCAGGTGAAGGTTCGATGGCGCTGTGCCGCCAGGAGAGAGGGAGCTGCTATTTCTACCCAAGAGAAGCAAACAATGCCCCAGCCAGAGCACATTAGTGCAGGAGATGGAGGGATGGAAAGGCCAGTAGCCTTCAAGCATCCTGATTGTCTCCTGTCCCAGCTCTGTCCCTCTCACCTCAGTGGCCAAGCAACAACTATGGCTGTGTCGCTCTGCGTCATTCCAAGCTGTACTTAGGGTGGGAATGCTTTGGTCAGGGCTACAGGAGTTTTAAATTAATTGAAGGTTGTGAGTGCGTGTTGTAAAATGGACCCAAGTCTTGAAGTCCCTGTGTCATCTCCTCTTGGCTCTCCTCAGAAACAGTGGGACTTGTGCCTGAGTAAAATCTGAGCAAGCATTTTGGGGAAAGGAGGCCACAGACCTGCTTGGCTCTGGAGCAGAGCCTCGTGGATATCACTTTTGCCTCCTCCTTTACTGTGTTTGTCGTTCTGGTCTGCCTGGCAATGATATTTTACGTCTGGCATTACTTTAATAATAAAAATAAAAAAGGGGGAAAGATTTCTTGATAGCTGTGTATATATTTGATACAATCTCCTTCTACTGAGTGTAAGGCCATTGGAGGAGCGGGTTATCTCAGGGCTGCAAACCGCCGTTCTATTAGTCTGTTTGAAGTTATCTAGAAAGTCTGTTTGAAATATAGCCTCCTTCTCCCCCTCCTTCTCAACCTTCCTTCCCCTTAAATATATTTTCAGGCCCAGATCAAAACAAGACTGTGCTGCAATACAAAAACATTGTTTAAAAGGCCTTTACTCTGAGGTTTTATTTTCAGCCCTTTCTGGTAAATGGGGCCGGTCCAGCTTCATTCTAACCTTTATGCAAATTTAACTATAATTCAGCACAATATTTATAAGATTCAGAGTTAATTAAATCCCAGTGGAGATCAGACCCTGTATGACCTCATTACAGTTATACACAACTGCCTAATTTCCCAGAACAACTGCCGAGTGGAGGGTGCGCTAATTTAGGGAATGTATGGACATATGTACGGCCTCGGTGTGCGTCTGGTACGGCTGGGATGGAAGATCACTGCTCCTCACTGCAACCAGCCCTTATTGAAAATCACATTAGCTTCTGTTAATAGACTCTTTTTTTTGTTCCGCTGGATCTTTAATCGATAGAAATAAAATTAAAGAGACATTAATTATCAAGCCTCGAGTTCCTGAGCTGGAAGGCATTTTAGAAATGCAAAGTATTATTATTGCTATTAATTTTATTAGATAGGCCTCATTTTTTCCCCTACGTAATGAAGAATTTAGGTGGATTTCACCTGTGTGCACAGGGGCTGGCTCCAGGCCCCCTGCATCGCTTAAGTCTTATTTGGGAGGCTTCAGCGTGAGGCTTAAATGATTCATGGGAGCAAGGATGGGACGTTACCATCTGTGAGCAGCTAAAATTAAATCAATCTTTGTGTCCTTTAGTACACATGATCTGGTGTGTACAAAGACACATAGGTAGGTGGAAATGTGTGGGGGTTTTTAATTTCATTTTCAATCTGAGTACTTCTGGTCTTCTAGGTTTAGTCTTCTAGGTCTTTGCCTGTTGCTGCCATGAAGGGTGGGAGTGGGTATTTCTCAGTAGAATGTTCATAGAAAAAAACTCCATTCAAAGGAATAGGAAGGAAAAATTGTGTTTGAATATATTGTAGTCCAAAGTTGACTGAGAAAAACATGATTTGATTGTAAATAGATTTCGCTGCATTTGGATTCATTTCATTTGGGACAAAAGTCCACTGCTGCTTTTCCTAGGAAAATGAAATGCTATTATCTAGTAAAATGATGGAATTAGAATGGTTGGAATTCTGTCACGCACACGAAAAAGGAATTGCTTATGGGTGGGCCTTTTTTGGTGTGGTGGGGTTTTTTGGCAAAAAAGCCCAGCAGGAATGAGTACAAGTAACTGGTTTTCAATACGCAAAACCCTTTTATTTTCATAATCACATTCAGAACTGAACCTTTTGTTTTGACATATACATATATATATAAAATCTCCCTTGGGTTTTTTGTTTGTTTGTTGGTTGGTTTGGTTTTCCTTTAGTTTTCTTTTGATTACTTTTACTCCTGAAAGGGATGAAAGGCAGGAACACGAGGTTTTGCTTTGTCAACATGGGGTTGCACTTTCAGCACGTAAATATTTTCACCAGTTTCCCAACACCACACACACAGATATTCCCAGTAGCACTCCCACTTCCCCGGGGAAGCCAGCAGCCTGCCCCGATGGGCTCTGCACCCAGCCAGTGTGTGCTTTGATCAATAGGTGCCAGGGCACATGTGCCAAGTTCTTATGGAGTTTACAAAACAAAGCACATAGTTGAGTTTACGAACAATAACATCATTCCTTTGTGTAATATTAGAGACAAGAAAACAAAATTGCCACAATCTCCATTTGCACCAGGGAACGGACAGCATTCATAATCGTGTCTTTGTTATTGCTGGATGTGAGTACGCTCAAGTCAGATGAAAGGGGAAAGTAACATGAACGTGTTTTTGATGATCAGGAATGACACAGGCAAAGACAGAGCAAACAGAGTGGCAGGGACTTAACGGAGCGATGAGTGACGGGACCTCTGATCTCTGTGCCCACAACTTTGTGTGACAGAAAAGGCAGCTGCAATCTGTTCCATTTAATGGGAGCTCAGCACAGCCCTGGGGCTATTTGTAAGCTGCCAGGGAGCTGCGCGTTGCGCAAAGTTTGGGCACCTTGCTGAATTCCGTGGCTGTAGCTGTGCAGGATTTGACAGTTTAAAGGATAGAAAAGGGTGGGAAGTTGCTTAAATAGCTTTCTGCCAAATTCAGACTAGTACCCATATGCAGGTCAAAACTTCTCGGTGAATGGGGATTTCAAACTGTGGCATCTTTGTTCCCTTCCTCCAGGATCTAACTAAAAAGTGGTTCTGTGCCTGGGATGCAAAATGCCAAGAAAAGACCACTGGCTGAAGAATATCATCAACACACACAAAAACAGAAACAAAAAGGCCCTGCAGGCCAGAGAGGACAGAGTATCTTTAACACAAAGCACCCTTTAAGAGCTTTCTGAGGGCCTGGGGGATTGTGTGGTGGTTGGTTTTTTGGGGGGTTTGCTTTACACTGCCTTCAGAGTTGCTCTAGTTCATTAATTTTTAACAATTTATCAGTATGGGAAGATAAATCCCCTGCAGTCCCTTTTAATATATTTTCTTCTTTTCAAGTAAATGATTGATGAGTATCAATATAATTGTTCAATACAGAGTGGTTGCTAATGTAGGGACCCTCTTGCCTGAGGGTTCCTACCATAGTTTATAACCCCACACAGATCGTCTGGTTAAGATCTTAAGTAGCCAAAGCTGTAAAAGTTTATGTGTATGTGTGGGTGGGGGAATGGAGAACGCTTACAAGTAAGCAAGGCACATTTCCATTAATCATGTTGCTTTCCTTTTGGCTGCTGGATTGGGCAATGCATTCCGAGCTGGGTGAGCTGGGTGGGGAAGAGTTTCTCTATGTTAAGATTTGCCTCTGGAAAAGAGGGCCCAGAGCACTGGTGTTGTGTGGAAGGAGTCTCATCCAGGAGAAAGAGTGGTCTGCGAGGTGAGGGGCAGCGCAGGGGGTTGAGCTGGGTTCTGTTTTCATCCCTGCTGTGGGTTTCCTGCATTCCACCAGACCTCAGTTTGGACGCTGGGATGAATTATTGAGCCCCAGGGTGACGGGGCGAGTTCTTGCTGCGTCGTATCGACTGCGCCTCTGCCCCAGGGACCAGGGCTCCTGGCAGCTCCAGCAGCCTTCTAATGGCCTTCACACCATTAAGGCTCCTTCCACTTTGGATGCCGTCATCAAGATGGAATTAGCGTAGTTCCCTGGATCTCCAGGGACAGACACGAGCCCCTTTTGGTGGGTCCTGGACAGGCACAAAGCAAAGACAGTCCCTGCCGTGAGCTCAGCCTTTCAGGAGGCAGGAGATGGATGGATGTGCAGACACAGGAGGATGCAGGGAGGCAGTGGAGATGGCCCTGGCCAGCACATTGGTGGGTGGTCACACACACACCAACCACCACACTGCTGTCAAGTGGGTTTTGGCTTCATTTAGTATCGTGGGTGTTAAAGGAGGAGGATCTGTAGAGCTGCACAGGAAGGTGGAAGGTCCTGGCACCAGCGCAGGATGAGGATGAGGAGTGTGAGTCCCACACACACGTTGTGAGAGCTGCTGTGCATCCCCGAGGCAGGTTGTACAGCTGACAAGATATTAAATTAAGCGATATAAAATCTAATGTCTTCACTAGCCTTTAAAAGCGAAGCTGAGATAAAAAAGGCTTGGACATCTTCCTAGATATTAGGAGATGGAGATGCCAATACGGATCCTTCCACTTCAGTTTTGCAACATGTGAGTCGAAGCAAAAATGAAGTAAAACCAAATAATGTCTGGTGTTTCTTTACATTTGAAAATTCCCAGTACTTATGTTTTTAAATTGTTTTTAAGGACAGATCTGGGATAGGTTTTAAAAATAGATAATGCAAAAACCAAAGCTCCCCAACAGAATAGAAGCGAGACTTGCATTTCAAAATCTGCATCAAATTCTTACAGTTACCTATATTTATAGTAATTAGGGGAAGTTTCTGTGGTAGTAAGCTAACTCCTATAGCAACTGTGTATTTTGTGCAGTTTTTCTACTAAAAAAGAATTATTATTTTCCCCACTAATGCAACTGCCGAGATACATACATACCCATAATACTATTAGGCACTTCTGTATGATAGCATTTTTAATTTTGAGAGCCATATATTGATCGATTCCTCTGCATTTCATTCACCTTTTAGTTTTTCAGTATTTTCATTGCAGTTCTCTGGCTGGGGTGCTAAAGCCCCAGCCCATTTTCACCGGCTGAAGGTCACACAGCGAAGCTGTGACTTTCTGTGCTCGGTGCTGAGACCTCTAAACCAGTAACCTCATGGTGCACAGGGGTGGGAAGTGATCTCATACGGGTAAGGGACAGAAGCAGAAACAACTTCATAGGTGGCAAAGGAAACATTAAAAAAATCCATTTGTGGGTACATATTCTCTCCAAACAGATGAGGCAATTAAAGGAGAAAAAAACGACGACAAAGGAGAAGCAGAGTCTACTAACATTTGCTCAGTGTGAATCTCAGATTTCTCTGTGGGAGTTATTTAAATTTACACCAGTGAAAGCAGCAGCAAAAGTGGCTTTGCACAGCCCGATGCCCCGCATCTCCTCCTGCCGTAAATTAACCCTCTTTCCCAGTGACTTCACTGCGCCGGCTCCCTGGAGCCGTCATGGAGGTGACAGGACGAGGCGTTGGTGGCCAGTGCTGGTTCCCCAGACTTGGCTCTGGACGGTTTGAGGAGGGATTAATTCCTCAGTTGGCACCTGGAGCTTTGCAGGGACAAAGAGCCCTGTTTGCTCACCGGAGATGAGCTGTGGGATCAGGACCCCGCAGTGTCCCTGGCAGGGAAGGACAAGGTTGCTGTGCTGTTCAGAGATGCTTTTTGGAGAAGGCTAAATTACAAAACCTTTCATTTTGTTTAAAGAAAGATTAGGATCTCTGGAAGAAATATAGTGCTGGAATCAACGACGCACAGAGTGCTTGGAAACAGTTGGTGTTTTGGACCTAACTGAAAAAAACCCCTCCCAAACAATGCACCAGTCGTTAAATAAAAGTATTCACTCAGCCTGGAGCTGCAGAATTATTTGGAAAAATTCAGTCTTGCGAAGATAAACAATTGGCTCAGTTTAACCATCCTAATATTTGTTAAACGGCCTCTATCGATCTCTGGATTGTGCCATTGCCAGGAGCGCCATGATGGATCCTGTGATGGATCCCGTGATGGATCCTGTGATGGATCCCTGGCCACGTGGGATGGGATGGGGACCATGGGAGCCCCTGGCTCCCCAATTGGGGCTGGTGACGGTGGGGACATGCTGGGGTGATGGCAGGGACATGGTGGGGTGATGGCAGGGACATGGTGGGGTGATGGTAGGGACACAGTGGGGACACGGTGGGGACAGACACGGGGAGCCTCCTCCAGCCCAGTGAGGAGTTTGTGATGTACAGAACCCAAACATGTATCCGTGCAGGGAAATGTTATAGGTTTATGAGGAGAGTGATTAAAAATGTATCAAAGAGGCTTGTAAAGCTTATGGTTCAAGTTAACTGTATGAAGTAAACAGCCTTTAAGTGTCTCCTGGGACTGTGACAGATAGTCTGTGGGTGTTACTGCAACATGGTACTAGTGATTGTTCTGGCCATCCCAAACTAATCACCATCTGTGTGTATGAGCCTCTTGGGAGCTCCTGGTTGTTGGACAATCATGGTTGTTAGCATTTTTAATCAGTTTCTGTGCAGCACAGATAGAAACCGTATGCTCCAGCCTTTATTTTCCCTACTGGTGGAGAATTACTTATCGCAGCACTAAACCGGGGACGTGGGAGTTCCGGCTAATTTTAGAGGGTCACATTCACCTCGTGCGCCCAGTCGTGGTGACATTTCCCCCCGACATTCCCTGCTCTGGAGCACTGGGGTAAGAATTCTGCCCTTGTTTTGCTGCTGGCAAGGTGGATTGAAACAGGAGAGTCCTTCCCTCCGCCTGGCAAGCAGCCCTCCGCCTCGGGGCCACGCTCCCTGCCTGACTCAGAGGCACTGACACAAATGCATAACAGTGGGGATCACGGCTGGGGAGATGGAGCTGGAGGGAGGTGGGGGGGGAGTTTATTGTCCTTCTTGGTAGTGAGAAATAGCTGCTGAAGTAGGAAGAAGCAGAGCAGATCATTGCCTGGAGCAGGAGACTCTGTGCAGTTGAAGTTAGGGGCCCTGGGAGAGTTCCCAGCTGTACTTGCCTGGCTCTGGATGCAGGGGAGACTGCGGCGACGGCGGCTCCGGGTGGAAACAGAGAGGGAAAAGGATGGCTTAGATCCAGGCTCGGCGGAGCAGAGCCGGTGCGAAAAAGGAAAAGCTCTTCTCTCGTTCCGTACTGAAATGCAGCTCATCTCGACAATTAATCCTTTAAGAATTAAAATCTGGGGGCCCGGATCCGCCCTCCACGGTCGTTGGACATCTGTGCGGGGTGGCTGGCGGAGCGCTGCCGTGCCGGGGCTGGAGTCTGCACGAGTGGAGCCGGCTCTTCCCCCGCGAGGCTGCAGGCCCGAAAGTGCTGAGTCGTCAAACCTGGCGTCAATTCTAGTGCCCCCCTGTCCCCACCTCCCTTCCCCAGCCCCAGATTTAGCTCTAAGTGCCACACAAAGGGCTGTGGATGCGCGGAAGAGAAGGCGGTTGTGGTACCCTGGAGGTACAGAGGGGAGAAGAGAGGAATAACGAGCAGGCTGGATTCCCTCCTGTTACAGACAGGCTGGAGCTCTTGCCTTAAATGAAATGTCTTTTTTTGTTTTCGTTATCAGCGTTGCCATCAGTTTCCTTGAGCTCTGCTCTCCTTTTCTTTTCTTTTTTAAAGGACTTGTATCAAGCTTCTTATTAATTTTCCTTTAGGCGGGAGGGAGCGGGGCCGAGGGGCTGCTGGTGGGTTTGCTGTGGGTCGTTGTTGCTGTGTCTGTGCAACTGTGTCAACAGGAGCAGGTTTTATAGAACCAATTCGAAGGAATAGAGCAATTTTCCGGTGCACGGAGAGGTGCCCTGTTGGAGTGGAGGGTAAGCCCTTCTCTGCAGCGTTTGGGTGATGGGTCCGATATATTAATTCAAGTTGATGTGAACAAACAGTTCATTCTCTCCAGTCCCATCTATGAATTGGGCAAAGTCTAACACAAAAGGTACCATGTCTGCGGTGGTGGAAGGTGTCCCTGCCTTCCCACCCTCTTCCTGGGACTTGAAAGAGACGTTGTCTCACTGGAGGCTGTATTCTGGTGCTCACGGACCCAATTGACAAGTAATTTCTGTTTATCTGTTGTCAAAAGGGACAGTTGGATGTGATTAGGTGTATATTGATTATCCGATTTAAAACACAGGCGTTTCCCCGGGAATTGCACCGTGCCCCCAGGCTCTTTCCAAGCACTGGTTCTCTCCTCGGCATCGTGCAGCAGAGGGGCTTGTGCCGTTCAGGGTGGGATTTGCTATTCCTGTCCTCCAGCCCGGATACCCGAGGTGGCAGGATTTGTAGAATGGGTTTGTAGGATAGATTTGTAGAATGGATCTGTAGAAATGGACTGAGGAGTCCATTTAGGGTCTGAGACCTGCTGTCAGTCCGGTGCTATCACTGAAATCATACTGCAATTGTATCTACACCAACCTAGGAATTCCTTCTGGAGTGGGCAGAATATTGAGAATTCAGAGAGTTAACAGCCCAAGTGGGTTATAATATCCATAATCACCAACGCTGTGTCTCTTAAATGCATGTGTCTTTATCTGTCAGCCTTGAAGATCATCGTGGGCCTGTGCGAAATGAAAAAAACCCTTTAACTGCTTCATATTAACTAACAGATTAGAGCCCTCATGACATTATCATTGTGTCTGCACTTGAGAACGCCTTGTTGATTATAACAAAACATGCTCCTGGCTGCTGGTAACCCAAGTGTGTTTCCAAATCAGTCACTGCTCAGAGAGGAGGTCACTCTGGGTGGAATCTGGACTTGCACACATGCTTCTCCTGGAAACCATCAGGGCCCAAGCCTGGTGACATCTTCCTATAAAATTAAAATTGGCTTTTTCGCTTCTCCTGGAAACCATCAGGGCCCGAGCTTGGTGACTGTCACAGTGCAAAGCATGGTGCATCTTCCTATAAAATTAAAATTGGCTTTTTAGTAAAGTGGCTGAGCCTGGCAACTCCTTCCTTCCAGCCAGAGAGTCATAAAATGGCAGAATGGTTTAGGTTGGAAGGGACCTTAAGATGGCAGAATGGTTTAGGTTGGAAGAGACCTTAAAGACCATCCAGTGCCACTCCCTGCCCTGGGCAGGGACACCTCCCACCAGACCAGGTTGCTCCAAGCCCCCTTCAACCTGGCCTTGAACCCCTCCAGGGATGGGGCAGCCACAGCTTCTCGGGGCAACCTGTTCAAGGTTTGCCTCCACCCCGAGGAGAAGTTTCAGCCTGTGAGAGGAACAGACCGTGGTGGTGAAGTGCCAGTTTTACAGATGCAGATGGCTCCTTGGTGTGCTGGGATGAACCAGTACATACCCATGGCTGGTTTGCATTCATTTCAGACCCAGCCTGGGACAGGAGCCGCTCCCTGTCTTCTACAGGCCACTTGAAAAGTTTAGACTCTAAGGATTTGTCTTTACAAGTAACTCAAAGAGTGCCAAAGGCATTCCCAGGCACTTGAGGAAGGTTGTACAAGGTGGTAGAATGGTCTTTGCGCTGTGTCCCACACGTCCCTTGCATGGCCAGGAGGCAGACAGCTCCCGGGATGGTCTCAGCCTCCCCACGCGGCTCATCCCGCTCCCGGCATCTTCCTGGGATCCACTGAACTGACCTGCACGGACACGAGTGTCTGCTGCTGCCCCACACCTCCTGTGCTTCCACCTCCTGTGCCCTCGGATCCCGGGCAGATCTGTCTCTGTAGAGGACTTTCTGTAGAGACCGGGGTGGGCACCTGGGGCTCTAGAATGAACCCAAGTGTAGTTGCTGTGGGGAAACAGGAGCTGACCCGCCTTGGCTTTACAGAATCACAGAATCACGGAATCTTCTAGGTTGGAAGGGACCTTAAAGATCATCTTGTCCAACCGTCAACCTCACTGACAAAAATAGACACCACAGGAAATTCTACTTTGCGAGGCCAGTCCACGGACAACCGGTGGCAAAACGTGACAAGAACCTGCTCTAAGTGGGTGTGGAGAACCATTTAACTGAAATTAAATTTTATTACTGATATTTTTACCTCTTTACTCCTTTCCCTAGGATTATGTTCTCAAAGTAGCAGGCCTGATGCTTCTGTCAGTGTTCAGGCAAAATCAAAAGGACTTTCATGTGAATTAGGACCCACAAAGTAGGTCCAAATGCAACCAGCTGTATCCAGGTTGTCTACAGCTACACGTCCAACCCCATGAAAGACTGTATTTGTAGCGCTGGTTGTCATGCCTATATCACTGCAAGAAGGAATTTATTCTGTCCCAAACTTCATCCAATTAAGCACTGGTGGTTGCTGCTGCTGCGACATGTGCTGATAAATGGATGTGGCAGGATCGACTGAGAATGTTTTGGCAGCAGCCCTCCTTCAGGTAGCTATTAACTTTATTTTTTAATATGAAATTCAGGCACTAAATCCAAGGAAAAAAAAAAAAGCATACATAATGTAGGTTAATTAAAATGCCTGTAAATGAACAGGTGACAGGTGTCGAGCCCCATGACAACCACAACTGGAGAAATGAAAGTGCAACAGACTATTAGGATTCCTGTGTTAATCAGGTAATAGTAACTTGGGTAATTACAAAATCATATGAAATCTTTTTTAAATCCCAAACCTCATTTATAGCCTTTTGGAGATAAAATATAAAATGTAGAGTTTTAATCCAAAAGGACTTTCTCTTCTCTGGAGCCCTCAATCTCAGATTTCTTCCATGGCTGACACAATTAAGGGTTGGGGTTTTTTCTCTCCCCTCTCTTCAATTTTATTTTAATTAAGAAATATTAAGTTAAAAGCCACCAAAGAGTTTGAGTTTCTATCTCTTTGGCAGGTATTTGGTAGTCACTTATGTGTCCCCAGGCCTTTTTCTGTATAACAGGTAGAACCTGCCGTGTGCATCTGTTGGCTCTGGGAGGTGGAATTCATTTTCGTGCTGAGGAGCAGCACGGACCGTGTGTGAGATGAACCTGGAATAGACTGAAGGCTGCTCCGGCTTCCCAGGAGCAAATTACACCTCAGATGACTAAGAGGACTTCTGATTAAAATCTTTTTCCGATGGATATGAGCAAAGGTGGTGATACTGCTCCATATCTGATACGCAGACTGCGAGACGTTACACCCCTAAGACAATACGCTGTTCTTGCAGCTTTTCCTATTCTGAAAAGCCCATCCAGGTGTTGTTTCCCAAGAAAATGGATTGAGCCCTCCTGAGGAGACGCTTCTGGCCATTCCCTCTCTGCTTCTTGAGACTTACCCAATAACCAGGGTCTTGATCCCAAGTAGAAAATTTATCAGAGGCGTTAAGTGACTTGCCCAAGGTCATTAATACAAATCAGTAGGAAAATGAAAAATTAAACCTTCCAGACTTTTGCTGTAATTACCAAGGCACATGGCTCTCTCTGGATCTCTCAAAGAAGAAAAAAAAATTGGCTGTAATTAGGGCTAGGAGCTAGAGAACCTGTGCTAGGGTTCACTCTGTGAAGATCCCTTGCAGGCTGATTCAGCAGCCAGCATATAAGGATTTTTCTGAGGTTTTTTGTAAAATCCAGGTATCAAAAATGAAAAACATTATTTTTCATCCTTGTCCCTGCAATAGCATTTATTGCCCCTGGGCTATAGACAGCCAGACAAATGGAAACAGATTTTTTTCTTTCTTTCTTTGACTTGGAAGATGAGAACATGTTTTGTACATTCCTAAGTTGCAGCCAACATAAAGGTCTTTATCTTCAAGGAAATCAGTGGTTTGATTCTTGGTAACACTCCACTAACCCAGGCAGTGACAAATTTCCCAGCTTTTCCCTCCATACCAGGAAGATGATGGCATTCACCTCCCATCAAGAGAAACAAGGGGAGCTTCCCTCCCTTTCCCTTTTCTGATCAACACGGTTTATATATTAAACAAAGAAAAGGATGGAGCTTTATTTTAGGAAGCTTTCGGACCACAAGTTGCGTTCAGGATTAAAGGTCAGGATGGGAAACCTGCCAAGGTTCCCCCTCCCTACTGCTACTAATTGTCACTGCTCCAGTGGAAAAAGAGGGGAAAAAAAAAAAAAGAAAACTGGATTAGGAGAAAAAAAATAAACCCACCAGGCAGAATAACAAGGAGAAAACGGAAGTCAGGCTTCATCTAGTGCTTGAGATATGCCCTACATAGGCACTATTGAATTCTACCCACCTCTGTGCCAGCCTCCCCTAGGCCTGGTGGACAGTACTCATTTTGTTTGGGGTTTTTTCCTCCTCTCTCCCTCCCTCTGCCTCCTTTGGTGTTTTTCTTCAGGCACAGCAGGCACCAAAGTGAACGCTGACAAGCATTGGCACACTTAAAAAAAAAAAAAAAGAAAAAAAATTGCTGCCACTCTCCCAGAGACGTCCATTATGTCTCCAGAGTCTACGTTTTGCAACATAAAAGCATAATCAAAAGAAATCATGCTTCGACTCAGTCAGGGACAGGGCAGAATAGTCCATTTAGCTTTATGCTAAAAAAGAAAATAATTGGACCAAAATTCGTTTGAAATAGGAGCAGGAAACAGTTTGTTTGCAATCTATTTCTTCTGGAAAACAGCAAACCCTATTAAACCCTCTTTGGGAGCTATTTATTTTGGAAACAAGTTCAGCGTTCTGCAAGCAGTGCACGCACGCAGGAGAAGTTGTAGTGGAGTGTAATCTTTGGAGGAAATGTCCGTGTTTATCTACATCGTAGTTCTAACCAGCTCCCAGAATAACAAGCTTTTCCCCATCTCTAGCAATAGGCTTGGCTGCTTTTGGCAGCCTGCAACCCATCCGCGACCCAACGGGATAAACCCATGGCTAAGAGCTATGGGTGTCAGGCAGGAAAACCAGCAGAGCCAGAAGGTTCTTCCTTGGCCTTCCTCCTGCTCTTCCTCTTTCCTCTGTGTTTCCTATCCAGCACTTCTCCCCTCGCCCACCCTGCAAAAAAACCCTCAAAACCCTTCTCTTCTGGAGAAGAGAATGCTGAGGGGAGACCTTATTAATGCCTACAAGTATCTCAAGGGCGGGCTGAGGGAGGAGGGAACCAGACTCTTTTCAGTAGTTGCCAGTGAGAGGACAAGGGGCAATGGGCACAAGTTGGAACATAAAGGGTTCCACTTGAATATGAGGAAGAACTTTTTCATGGTGAGGGTGACAGAGCCCTGGAACAGGCTGCCCAGGGAGGGTGTGGAGTCCCCTTCTTTGGAGATCTCAAGACCCACCTGGATGCTCCTGAGTAACATGCTCTGACAAGCTCTGGGTGGTCCTGCTTTAGCAGGGGAGTTGGACTAGATGATCTCTATGGTCCCTTCCAACTCTAAAAATTCAGTGAAATTCAGTGAAACCATCATACCGCGGTCCTTATTCTTGGTGGTTTTTCCCCTGTGTGGTCACGTGGCATCCACGTGTGTGTGGAGGCGGGGAGGTGGCACCGCGGAGCCAAACCTTCTGTCACTGCCCTGTGTCCTCACACCGAGCCTTCTCCACCTGCCAAAACATCCTCCCACTCACAGCTCTGCCCTGGGAGCTGCTCCCCTCGGCTGCTTCGCTCCCCTTCCCCTGAGCAGGAGGAAAACACAGGAGCCCAGAAGGGAATCTCAAGATGAAAGCAAACCACAAGTGCTATTAGCTTTCCTTGTGTGTTTCTGAACACTTCTGTGGGGTGGAGGCTGCTCGCTGTAGCCTCTCCTGTCAACGGGACAAACACAGTGAGATCCCCCAGTGAGCAGTTACCATGAGTATCCTTTAGCTCCCACCTTGTGTTTGGGCAGCACGGCAGGGACACACCAGTGGGAGCTTCACGGCTGGTTTGCAGTGGGACAGGACCTCACAGCACCATCCTGCTTCTCCCAAGGCTGGTGTTAGTGCCGGACACAGGGATAAACCTCACTGGGCTCTGTGTTTCCTCCTGTTGGGAGGGTTTAACCGAACACCTCGGCATCGGCCTCAGATTCATCCTCTCCTTGGCGATCCCAGGTTATCCCTTTCATGGGCCAGTTTGGCTCCACGTCTTGAGCCAGTTGTGGTGTTTCTCCCCCGCCGTGTGTGGGCTCAGAGACCTTTGTGTGCATTGGGCAATACCCGGGAGGCTGTAACGGGCCACAGTGTCCCACGGCGTAACATCCCTTTCACGGCCCCACGCCTGGGACACACAGGGGCTTTTGGTGCTGACCCTTCAGGCCCCTTTCATGGGCCAGTTTGGCTCCACGTCTTGAGCCAGTTGTGGTGTTTCTCCCCCGCCGTGTGTGGGCTCAGAGACCTTTGTGTGCATTGGGCAATACCCGGGAGGCTGTAACGGGCCACAGTGTCCCACAGCATAACATCCCCTTCACGGCCCCACACCTGGGACATGCAGGGGCTTTTGGTGCTGACCCTTCAGGCCCCAGGTGACGCAGGTGTGTGCCCTTCATCCGAGGCATCTGCCAGGCCCTGCCGTTTCCCGGGAGCTTTCCTGCTCCTCCAAGCCCTAACCACATCCTCCCCAGTTTTGTCTTATCTCTGGAGATAAGATTAACCCACCTATTTAGATATTTGCATTCCTCTTAGCCGCCTTACTCCTGTCCCCGCTTCCCCTGATCTTCTTCCTTCTCTACATTAATTTCTCTTTATATTTAACCTTTAGATTTTGGAGAAAGGAGTATAATGTGTCTCAGCAGGATATCATTTGATTTCTGCTCACAAGAGAGGGTCTTATTATACTTCCCCACAAAGTGCTCGTGATTTATGAGCTATTTCTCACTTAAGGGTTAAGTATGTTATCTCCTAGCCCAAATATCCTATATTAGCAATAGAGCTGATTACCACCGTTTGTATCAGTCATTGGGATCCTTAAATAAAATGGAGAGCAGCTTGTTGGAAATCCTCATTTCATTGAAAAGCATGGTTTAACTTTAATAGGGTTTGCATACATATCGTAAATCAGCTCTGAAAAAGGAGGGCATATTCTTTTTCTCCATCTGATTGTTTTACACATTTCAACAGTGTGTAAAAACACAGCCTGTCATTGTTAATTTTAACCAAAGGGAATTACTTCTTGAAAGGCTGCAGTCGTGATTAAATGGAAAAGGTGATCAGTAGTGTAAATTTGGAGCTGATTAAATGCCGTCAGCTCAGATTCCTTATGCAAAAGAGAGAGAGGGATTAGGCTGGTTGCTTTGCTGTGCAGACAGCAGGAGCTCTGAAGCTCACCCAGCACAGGAAACTTCTGCAGGGTTTGGTTTGTTCTGTAGCACAAGGGCAGGGCTGAGACCAGCAGTTCATGGACTGCCCTGATCCTCCTTCCCAGTCCCAGTCCCAGCTCCCTCGGGCTTCCCTTCTCCCCTCAGACTGTTGTGGCAATAACAACCAGTCCAGCCTTTGCTGCTTCAGGAAACGGGGGGTCTTCCCAAGTCGTAAGGCAAGTTTTGGAGCCCAGGGGAGCTTTGGTTGCGCTGTTCTTTGGGGGGGACGCATCTCTTTCTTCTGTTAGGGGGAGTCCCAGTAATAATAGTGGGAGTTAACAGGAAGGACCATTCCTGATTCCACTATTGCCTGTCTCCAAGGTTGCCCCAGCTCTCTGTCTTTGTGTGGATGAGCACTTTCACCTCCCCTGAAGGTAGGGAAGGGACGGCTGCAGCAACTCAGACTGCAGGAAAGGGACCTGCTTTCTGCATTCAGGAGCGGTGGCATTTGCATGCTGCTGTCTGGGTGACAGTAAGGATGCATTTTGCAACCCCAGGCAAGCAAATGGTTCAAGTGCTTCTTCCCCCACTGCTGGCTCTGAGGGCTTCGCTCCAGATTGTTACCACCACTCGTCAGGTTATCCCCCCACTGGGTCTCGACACAGAGGTGGGCAGAGGTGCAGTTGAATGGAAATGGCAGGGAGCTGTTCTTAAAGGATGTATTTAACAGCAGATCCAAAAAAGGTTTGGGGTACTGCTCTAGACCGTATGACTTGGTTGCTCTGAGGGGACATCACACTTCTAGGAGGTACTCAGATAGGTCTATGCTTGCTGTAAGGAACGTTGATGTTATGGGTAGGAAGGGAACTGTGTTGCTTTGGGGTTGTGCAAAGCTGGATATGACAGAACTGAAAAATTATTCTGCAAATCTGACCTCAGGAAGAGCACTGTGAAATGTAGAGTAAGGTCTGGCTTCTTCCCAAGGAGCTACGGTGAGAAGGTGACAAGGGAACAGGGCAGCGAGTCTGAGGGAGAATGACCAGGAGAAAAAGGTGCCCTACATTTTAAAGTATTACAGTGTGGGTACATAAAGTATTTCCCAGACTTACTGCAACTTATTCATAATTTTGCTTCTACATAATAGGATATTTTTGCAACGCCATGGACCATAGACTTCACAGGATCACATGTGATCAAACCCACAGAGTGAGGGAACATGGACAGAGGTCGAGTTGCCGAGATCCAAATCCTTCCTGATTAAAAGTCTTCCGTGGTTATGTTGGTGGTTTTCTTACAGCACCCAGCAGTTAAAAGCCAAGAGTTTCACCCTATTTTTTTTTCCCTGGGTCCATATTGTCACATCCTGGCAAGTTGATAGACTTTTATTTCATGCATAAGTAAAGAAGTAGCTGTAGCATAAAGGGAGTTGGTGTGCAGCTGATGTGTCGAGTAGAACTTACTTTAATTGAAAAGCAGTTCCAGACATTTTTTTTTTCCTTCTTTTAAGGAGGGGGGAGAATTGTTTTCAAGCATTATTAAGCTTTTTTTTTTTTCCTCCCAGAAGCTAAGAAAGCCATCTGTGAAAACCTGTTTGCATGTTTGTTTTCTACAATAAAATGCAAAATACTTCTTCCTGTTAGCGGATTATGCCATATGTCACTCCCTGTAACAAAACCAGCATGTTTATTAATGAACCCAATCAGAGGCAAGGATTTAGAAAGATTTAAAGGAACTGAATTTTCAGTTCAATATTTTAGTGTAGAAAAACTCCTGGTCTGTTGTTAATGTTGTACTTGGAAAATTCAGGCTTTGTTTTTTATATGAATTTGCTAAATTGGCAATGGAAAGAGAGCAGGAGGAAACTCGCTGGGAAAAGAAATCACACTGCGATCCCTACGTTCGGCATGCGTGAACCCCCAGCTGATTGTGATCAGCAGTTTATATGTGATTAATATTTAATTTGATTGGTATAGTTTTTTCTCCAGATAAGCTAATTAAGGAACTTGATGGAAAGGACACCCTTGTGCATTAATGTAGCAGCTTTTTGGTTTCTGTAGGGCAGACTAAGCCTTCCTGAGTTACAAATGAGATGAATTCAGCTTTCTCAGCTGCGGAGGGAAGAGACCTGAATTCCAGGGCTTTGGGTTTTTACCTCCAGACTGCCTGAAATTTGGGTTTGGGTGATTGCTACTGAGCTGAGAACTATTTCATACACGGTAAGGGTGATTGTGCTAGATGTAAAGATAACCAGAGAGCTTGTATTTGCCCCTTCAGATGTCAATAGATTGTGCATACTGAGAATCTGGTTACATTCCTGGGAGGTTTTGACTTCTCAAATAGACAAGGTTTCTTATCAAAAGGGTTCAAAGCTTGCTTTCGCACATGGACTTCAGCACACCAGTCAATACTCATTTTATCTTTAAACTCTAATACTGCCCTCGCTCATTTAGATCTTGTTATTGTAGAGAGATCAGCTCAGGCACTGGCTCTGACGGCGCTGATGGAGGGGAGACAGGGCCTTTAACCTCAGGCTGGGATTTCTCCCCTTGTCCCACCCGGCGCCCGGCAGCGTGGACAGGAGGGGATTTCAGCTGCTGTGTGCGGGCTTTTTCTCCCTTCTTCTAAGTTTACAGTGAATTTATGATGGGGTTTGTATGTGTCTTTTGGAATATTCCAACACCTTGCAAAAACCTAAAAGAAGCAATAAGTGTCTGATGTTTCATCCGTGCTTCCAGGGGAGTCGGCAGAAAGGTGTCAATGCCAGGGCTGTCTCCGGCAGCAACCCACTGCTGGAGATGGATCCCTTGGTTCAGAAGGTAGACATTCTTGCATCAAGACCTGGCTGGCCACTTACAAGGGGGGAAATTACATTAGCATCTTCAATATTCATGTCTTCAGACAGGTGTTCACTAGCTTGTTAGATGTATTCACTGATCCAAACCATGAAACAGCTTCCCCAGTGCTTTGTGAAGACCAGAGGAATGAAATTCCTCTTACATTCCTCTGACTTTCTTATGGCTGTTGAAAGGCTCCGTAACTTAGTGCTTTTCTCAAAGGCGTAATTCATCATGGAAGAAAACACAGAAAAATAAAAGTGACCTTTTTGAAAGGTCAGTCCATGTTTATGCTTCAGAAACAGTCGTGAGTACAGGTTTGGTGCAAGACGAGGCTGTCCTAAAATAGCATTCCATTAATTGTTTAGTCAGCCCATGCTTGTTACAGGTTTGGCATATTCTGTAGACAAATCAGGTCAGAGGTAACAAGTGATTCAAAGAACCAGAAAAAAACCCTACTGAGCTTTGGAAAACATGCTTCTTACAAGAAAAAAATCTGAAACAGAAGCAAATTCCTCGAATCTGGAAAATTAATAACCTGATGAGGTTTCACAGGCAACCTAAAAGCCTGAGATTCTAGGATTCTGACCCATCTGCTTCAGATATCCCAACAAATACTTGTCAGCCCAGTGACTGCCTTTATTTTTGTCCATTTTTGTTAGCGTGTGTGTGTCGTGCAAGTGATCCATTTGGCTGCAGGACCTATATCCCACCCCAAAAATGCCATCTCAAGGGAGAGCACATGTGACTGTGGTAGCCTCCCTCCACCTATAAATATGTTAAAACTTCGTCTCTAGAGGACTCTTCTTCTCTTTGGCAGCAAGAATAAAACGGGTTGGAGTCTATGTAGGCAAAACCAAGCAGTATCATGGAGTCTGGCTGTACTTTTAAGCACAAAATGTGGACATCATGATTTTAGGAGACATGCCCTGGAGGAGGATGTCTATGGATTGCATGGGATCTGAGAGAAGGAGTGGACATGAAGAATGTTATTCATACATTGTTTTCGGCAGTAGGGAGGCATCCTCTTCTCTGCTGTCTGCTTAAATGCCCACCAGCTGATTTTCCTCCCCAACGTGCCAGCCCTGCCCCAGCTCTCCCCTCCCAGCACGGACTGGAGCTCCCAGCACGGACTGGAGCTCTGCCCCCCAACGCTGCCGTCGCACCACCCCATTGCTCTTCCCAGCACTTGAACTTTGTCAGTTCTCCTGGTTGGCTCCCCAAATGAGACACGAGCTGGCAGCCCGAGGTGCAGCTGAGGAAGATGTAATTCCTGAGGGCCGCTGTTGGAAGCGGGGAACGTGCGCAGTCATTTCTCTTGACCATCAGCGCTGAGCGCCGGTGGCACAAAGCAGGCAAGGCTTTTGCATCCCCTGCATGGCAGAGCAGCCTTGTTATTCTGGCTGCATAGCTTGGCTTGTTATTGAGCACATGCTTTGCAGATTAGCCTGTTTGTATAGCCAATCGAACATGTGCTCCATTAAAAATTAAAACATCCTGTTTTAAGGATGGAGCAGGAGACATCAGCTGCCACTGTGTAGCAGACATGGAAAGCCCCCAGAGCCCATTACCATAGGTTACAGCAAATGTTAATCAGTGCCAATGCAGTTAAATAATGCAGTTCGTGCAGATGGCAGCTACTACATCTACTCACAGATGTGTCCTCAAGTCCCTGAGGTTGCTGTATCACAGGAGTTGTCGGGAACAGTCAGATCCGATGCCGGCTGTAGGTATCACCTTTGTGTTTATGCCACAGATACCAGCCAGAGGAAAGGCAGCGATCGATAGGACTGAGGAAGGAGTTCAGAGACACACCAGAGGGTAGTGTGGGGCGGCGCCTGAACTCAAATAAAACAATAAGGAAATCTGTGTCTTTCCCAAGTTGGGGTCTTTGCCAGGCATATTTACCTTCTGCACATGCAAATCAGTGTCTCGTCATTTAAGACCTGAATCCACAGCTCAGCTTTTGAACTTGGGGATGTTGGAGGTCACTGTGTATCGTAATAGTCACTCGATGTGTCTGGGAGGGCAGAGCAGGGCTATTGTCCTGCTCACCAGTCAGACTTCATTGGGGAGTGTGATACTCCTCATCTCTGCAGCTGCAATTATGACCCTTTTCACATCAATCTCTGGGTCACGCTATGGTACAGGTGTTCTCTGCCGACTTGTCACGTTGTCCTACCCCAGGTGAAGTAATTTCTACACCTTTGTGGCTGTTTATGCTCAGTATGTGTGTTTGTGAAAAGGCGCGTGCAAATCTGTATGCCATGCAAGAGTTTGCAAATGAAAGTTGTGCAGTAAGTATAAATACTGTTTTAAGATGTGTCATGCTGCTCAGTACAGAGTAACAGAAAAAAGCATTGCAAGTCAAGGAGCTAAAAAGCATTTCTTTTTTTTTTTTCACGTCTTAGGACATCTTTCGTTATCTATTTGTGTTTCAGGTCAGTGTCACTGGGAAAAGTTCTTTATGCCAAATCTCTGGATTTCTTAGCTCATAACGTCTCCTTTTTAAACAAAGGTTCTGTATGTATAAATTGTGTTCTGGTGGAATAGCTTGAAAAATTAAAAATGTTAATTAGTTAAGCACTTGGCTTTTCTCAGCTTTTGCTTAATTCATTGAGGATGTGATCATTAGATATCATTTTTCTAAAATACATAGATTCAAGGTGTTCCTGTTTCCTCGGGGCTCCACCATTACTTTGGGTGCAGGAGTCTTGTCTACAGCGCACGCATCTGTGTTGGGTGGAGAAGACCAGCTTAAAACCAACCATCTGCAATGAGCCTCGGTTGAGACATTGGGTTGGTAGAACCATCTGATTTCTTGAACCTGCCATAAGACTGTCGCAGTCCCCACTCCCCTGCTGGGTCCCAGTCCCCCCATACGGCACGTGGTGGTACAGCCCCTCCTTTGCAAAAACCTGTTGGCGGGGTTGGAAGTTGCACAAGCGCAAGGAGGTCGGTATATAGAGATCTAAGAGCAGAATACATTTTGGTTGTTTAAATTTAGCTCTCAAGGCTATAAAATGGGACTGGGGACTCACGGGAGCTGTACGGCACGTGCTGGTACAGCCCCTCCTTTGCCAAAAGCTGTTGGCGGGGTTGGAAGTTGCACAAGCGCAAGGAGGTCGGTATATAGAGATCTAAGAGCAGAATACATTTTGGTTGTTTAAATTTAGCTCTCAAGGCTATAAAATGGGACTGGGGACTCACGGGACTCATTTTTTCCTCAGTAGTTTCATCTTTTAACCATTAATTGTCAGATCCGCGGTGTGGGATGAGCGTTCTGCTGCGCCCGTGCTTCTGTCAATTAATAATGGAACGTATCCAAAGTTTATCTGTAGCAATCATTCATACCATCTGGCAATACAAATTAGATGAATTTGAAAGCAGTCTACAAACAGGCATGTTGTTCTAGGGGCTGCCATAATTATATCTATCAAATATAGAGGGGAAAAAAATGTATTTAATGTATTTTTAAATAGTGTGTTGAGATCAATATCCCCCCGAGAGCGAGCTCCGTTTGCAGAGAGCAGGGGCAGCAGCAGGGCTGTGTAGCCTTCCTGTGTGCTTGTAGCAGTGATGCCCCAACGAGAACGAGCCGTTTTGGGGAATGAGCAGGGGATTATTTTTCTTGCCCGTTCTGGCCCTGGCCTTGTTCCCGAGCCTGACAACAGCGGTGCCAATTAGTAACAGACGGGGGACAGGCCAGAGATGACAACGAACCAGTCTCAGGACAGATAGAAATGTTTTAAATGAGCCAGTGGGTCGAAGCAAAGTGAAGAAGTTGTTTGTATATGCAGAAGATAGCAGACAATATATTTTACAATATTTGAAGTCTGCTTAATACAGCCTCAGTTCGTAGCCTGGGCCCATCCTCTCCCACGTGTGTGTGCTGTGGTGGAGCTACTTGTGCTTTTCCCAGTGTTTGCAAGGAGCAGACAGTAGTGGCTCCTCCCGGCACCATCAGGGCTCCGACTGCCATTGGTGGACCATGGTGGTGGTTGCACCAACAGTGGTGAGGATGCTCTTCCCTCCATCAGCGTCTCTGGTAACGTCCCTCCACTACGGTGCTTTGAGCCCCGGGATGGGCTCCAGACACCCAGGGGGCTGGGTTCCTGGGTGAGGATGGCTTTTAGGGCTCCTTTGCCATAACTGCCTCAAGGTGGAGAATCCACGCAGAGATGTGTTTGCAGCTTCTAGTTTAGGTCACTTCTACCTTGAAGATGGCTGGTGGACTCTTCTCAAAGGTGACCAGAGATGAGCTTGTGTTGGGCCTCCCTGGCTGACTGAGGTGGAGACCGTACCTGCCTCTCTGGGAACTCCTCTCATTGCCACTGTATCAGGTGTAAAATCAATGAAAAGACCTGGAAGTGAAAGAAATGTGAAATACAGTTTATTCTCGTAATTACAGATGAGGAATTGCACTGCGTATGTGTATTCCCTCCGTAAAGCAGCTGTTCTGCCCTTAGAAGGATATTTATAGACTATTGAAGGTAAACAATCTAGGCTTATTTCATATTGCTACTACATTTTCACCGAGTTTAACTACAATTTGATCAAGAAAGCTGCTTGCATGTCAGTTTTAGATGGAAAATACTCCTTCCTTGCTATTTGTGCTAAATATTCTCTGCCTAATGTTCGGATAAACTGGTTTAACATTGGTAAGTTCTTTTGAGTTTCAGATGAGTTGTTGTAATATGCAAAACCATTGGCAACCTTAGAGTCATTGGCTCAGCAGCCCCCGTCACACACCTGGGGGTTACTCTTGGGTTCTGTAGGGTTTTTTTTCCTCTCGTGGTATTTATTCCCTGCCAATTTTCAGCACTATGTAAATGGTTCAACATCAGGATTTTGAGGTGTGTGATGAATATCAGTGTTTGAAAGCTCATAGGGCATTTGCAGAAATTTATTTAATAGTTTTACGAGTTATCCCACTCTTTCACTGCTCCCAAGTTTGTGGCTGACTGTGATGGCATTTATATTTACCTGGTAGACTATCCTGTATCACAGCAACGTTTAGTTGTTTTTTAAAATTCATTTTACTGCTTCTTCCTTGATGTGAACCGATGGCAATATTTCTAGAGGAATGCTTTTTAGCTGATGAAAATCTACGGCAACTGGAAAATTATCTCTTGATTTAATATACATAATGGCTGAAGAAGTGTTGTAGGGGAAAACTTCAAATGTAGCGTGTGAGCCCAGAAATCAGTAGGACTGCTGAGGAGCTGGTGGTGGTGAGCAGACAGTCCTGTGATGGGTGGGATGTGATTACCTGTGGCTGTGACCCATCCCCATGCCCAGCCTGGTTCTCACCCGCCGCTCCCTCTCCCCGGCGAGGAGGCTGCAGTATCCATGGCAAAGGGATTTTAGCAGAACCTGGGAAGGAAGCAGCCAAACACATTTAACTTCTCTCCCTCTACACCATGCAGGTTCCTATTCTATTTAGGGCCCTGATCCAGTATCTCCGAAGTCAATTATAACCTTTTTACTGATTTCCGTCAGCGGTGAATCAAGCTCTAAAATCTTATGAAACGTTCATTGTTATGTTATCTGTCTAATTTCTGGAGAGGTGGAGTTACAGACGAGCGTTAAATGCCTCTTATGTCTCCATTGGTGTCATACTTTATGCTTTGCCATGTGTTTTACAACCAGTAACAAAAGCGTGATTGGAAATAGGCCCCATTAAGCTTCTTTGCGCTTATACTCATCGAATGCGTTTTGGAAGGGGTTTCCACTGGTTTTTTTTTAGTTAGGGATTTAAAGGGAAACCAAGCTGGTATTGAGAAAAACATTCCCTTCCCTTGATTCCCCTTAAGCAGAGTAGTTAGTCTACATCTGTTTCTGCTTCCTATTTGCACAAAAAAATCAGTGATGTCAATTTGCCAATAGCACTTCGGCGGTACTGAAAGTGTGATATTAAGCAAATTATTTTTATTAGGTCAAGCCTGGCTGTGGTGGAGCTACTTGTGCTTTTCCCAGTGTTTGCAAGGAGCAGACAGTAGTGGCTCCTCCCGGCACCATCAGGGCTCCGACTGCCATTGGTGGACCATGGTGGTGGTTGCACCAACAGTGGTGAGGATGCTCTTCCCTCCATCAGCGTCTCTGGTACCGTCCCTCCACTACGATGCTTTGAGCCCCGGGATGAGCTCCAGACACCCAGGGGGCTGGGTTCCCAGGGTGAGGATGGCTTTTAGGGCTCCTTTGCCATAACTGCCTCAAGGTGGAGAATCCACGCAGAGATGTGTTTGCAGCTTCTAGTTTAGGTCACTTCTACCTTGAAGATGGCTGGTGGACTCTTCTCAAAGGTGACCAGAGATGAGCTTGTGTTGGGCCTCCCTGGCTGACTGAGGTGGAGACCGTACCTGCATCTCTGGGAACTCCTCTCATTGCCACTGTATCAGGTGTAAAATCAATGAAAAGACCTGGAAGTGAAAGAAATGTGAAATACAGTTTATTCTCGTAATTACAGATGAGGAATTGCACTGCGTATGTGTATTCCCTCCGTAAAGCAGCTGTTCTGCCCTTAGAAGGATATTTATAGACTATTGAAGGTAAACAATCTAGGCTTATTTCATATTGCTAGTACATTTTCACCGAGTTTAACTACAATTTGATCAAGAAAGCTGCTTGCATGTCAGTTTTAGATAGAAAATACTCCTTCATTGCTATTTCTGCTAAATATTCTCTGCCTAATGTTCGGATAAACTGGTTTAACATTGGTAAGGTCTTTTGAGTTTCAGACGAGTTGTTGTAATATGCAAAACCATTGGCAACCTTAGAGTCATTGGCTCAGCAGCCCCCGTCACACACCTGGGGGTTACTCTTGGGTTCTGTAGGGTTTTTTTTCCTCTCGTGGTATTTATTCCCTGCCAATTTTCAGCACTATGTAAATGGTTCAACATCAGGATTTTGAGGTGTGTGATGAATATCAGTGTTTGAAAGCTCATAGGGCATTTGCAGAAATTTATTTAATAGTTTTACGAGTTATCCCACTCTTTCACTGCTCCCAAGTTTGTGGCTGACTGTGATGGCATTTATATTTACCTGGTAGACTATCCTGTATCACAGCAACGTTTAGTTGTTTTTTAAAATTCATTTTACTGCTTCTTCCTTGATGTGAACCGATGGCAATATTTCTAGAGGAATGCTTTTTAGCTGATGAAAATCTACGGCAACTGGAAAATTATCTCTTGATTTAATATACATAATGGCTGAAGAAGTGTTGTAGGGGAAAACTTCAAATGTAGCGTGTGAGCCCAGAAATCAGTAGGACTGCTGAGGAGCTGGTGGTGGTGAGCAGACAGTCCTGTGATGGGTGGGATGTGATTACCTGTGGCTGTGACCCATCCCCATGCCCAGCCTGGTTCTCACCCGCCGCTCCCTCTCCCCGGCGAGGAGGCTGCAGTATCCATGGCAAAGGGATTTTAGCAGAACCTGGGAAGGAAGCAGCCAAACACATTTAACTTCTCTCCCTCTACACCATGCAGGTTCCTATTCTATTTAGGGCCCTGATCCAGTATCTCCGAAGTCAATTATAACCTTTTTACTGATTTCCGTCAGCGGTGAATCAAGCTCTAAAATCTTATGAAACGTTCATTGTTATGTTATCTGTCTAATTTCTGGAGAGGTGGAGTTACAGACGAGCGTTAAATGCCTCTTATGTCTCCATTGGTGTCATACTTTATGCTTTGCCATGTGTTTTACAACCAGTAACAAAAGCGTGATTGGAAATAGGCCCCATTAAGCTTCTTTGCGCTTATACTCATCGAATGCGTTTTGGAAGGGGTTTCCACTGGTTTTTTTTTAGTTAGGGATTTAAAGGGAAACCAAGCTGGTATTGAGAAAAACATTCCCTTCCCTTGATTCCCCTTAAGCAGAGTAGTTAGTCTACATCTGTTTCTGCTTCCTATTTGCACAAAAAAATCAGTGATGTCAATTTGCCAATAGCACTTCGGCGGTACTGAAAGTGTGATATTAAGCAAATTATTTTTATTAGGTCAAGCCTGGCGTGACCCAGCTTGCTGCTAAGGCAAACTACTAGGAATAATTCAGAGATGTCACTGCAAGGCTGAGTTGCTTTCTTTAAAACTTTTCATTTCCGTCAAACAGTTAAAAAAAAAGAAACATTTTATTTTTTTTATTTGCTGCTCAGTGAACATGTAACTGATAATTTACAAATTTTAAGTACATCTATAACATATACATGCATATGCACACTCGTACACATATGTAATACATCACTAGATACATCTCCATGCCTTTTATACAGAAATGATCTATTTATTTTATATGTCTTTTTAATGTTTGTAATTTTATATATGTATGTAAATTGAGTCTTTACATGGTTGGACACTTGAACACGTGGGCAGTTCCAGGAGGCTGGAACACATCAGTCTTGGGTGAACTCAGTGAAAATACTGGTCTGAACAGTGTTCACCAGCAGAAGAGCTTCACGAGTGACACCTCCACGTGAAGAACACAGAATGCTCTCCCTCACACAGGTGCATTAAGCACCATTCGCAAGCTTTAAAGATGCAATCAAGTGACATATAATCTCTTTCTCCTGGTAGGAAGCCTGATTCACAGATAATCTGTATTAGAGAGTTTCAAAATTTAATTAAGAACCGATCAAAACTTAGGCAAGGATCTCAGGATTTTGCGCTTCATTTGTATGTACATAGCCAAAGCATACATTCAAAAATTATATTGCTCTGGGAATTCACAGCTTCAAGGTGACTTGTCAGAGATGATGGATTCCTTAAAATCCCTCCTATTCTTTCATCAGCAAAAGAGCTGTTAAGTTTTTAAGGTATTCATCTCGTATGTGCATGGCACTGTTGTGCTGTTAGGTGAAAAGATTTAACTATTTTCCACTCTTTAAGCATCGCTGTCTTATCTTCAGAACTACCTCCGCATGTCTGAAGTCCTGGAAAGCAGGTGATTGATCAAGGAATTTAGGGAACAGCTCCCCTGACAAAGCCAGGGAGGATATTTCCTAAGAGGGGCAGTGGGAGTGAGGAAAGCGTGAAACTTATTTAACAAGCAAGGCTTGAGTTGGATAATCTGCATAATATATCCACTGGCATTAAGTCTGTCATCTTTGCCTTGCATTTCTTGTACAGATTCTGCAATAGCTGTCTTTCACTGTCGGTTCTAATAAAGAGCGTTGGTCAGCTTAAATTCCCTGGGAGCACAGAGTTATGTTTTGTGAACTACATGTGCCTGAGGCCTCTCATGCATGATTTAAACTGCTTTGTAAATGTCAATAGGTGGAAAAGCATTAGATCCCTTGTAGATTTCTCCAAATCCTCAAAGATGTGTATACCATGTATAAACCATGCTACAGTTTCAAGGCCACTGCAATCTCTACACTTGCCTAACTGTGGGTTTAAGGTATTGCCAGAAGCAAAATATCGGTGTATACATGATTTGATCCAACCAGCCAATGAGACCCTTTATTAAGAAAACCTTTGCTCCTCTGGAAAGTCCCTTGTGATATTAAGCGGGCGCACAGCATAAATGTTGGATGTCCTTCAAACTTTGTTGCTTTATGCTGTCTTTAAAAAAATAAAGCAAAATGCATTTCTGCTTTGTCTGAGGAATCTGCCTTTAAATGGAGGACAAACCCAGCCACGGGAAAGGCTGCCGCTTCTCTGCATGTCGGGGCAGAGGTGGAAATAGGACTTTGTAGTTATGAAAGAAGTCAGCTTTTAATTAGGAGAGCGCTGTCTATTGGCAGAAGCCACTGACTATATGAAATAAATAAGAATCTGTTCCTAATGAGAAGCCGTGGGGGCCTTGGGTGGCTGCGGGGGCTGGTAATGTAGGTCACTGCTTTGCGGCCGCAGGAGGAGCCGCTGCCGTCTGACGGGCGACCTGCGTGGAGGGGGTCCCGTGGGTGCCAGCCCTCTTTCTCCTGTGCCCATTGCCCAGACACCACTGTGGGTGACGGTCCTGAGCACCGGAGGGACCCTGGACTGGGCGCTCACCCCGGGTACAGCTCCCGCAGGAGATGCAGGATGCCCAGAGATGCCCTGGATGCAGGGCTGGGGGCTGCGCAGACGCTGCCGGAGGGAGCCAGCTGCCAGCCTCGTCACCGAGGACCTTCTCGTGAGCACTAAATTAGCTGAGAAAAACACATTGATAAAAGTATTTGGCTATTAGTGAAATTCATCACTGTGGCCAAGGGTAAGCGTGACACTCGGGTACCAGTAAATTGCTATTTTTGAAACTTATGGGCTGGAAAGATTGTGATTTGTTCTTCAATTCAGGGGATAAATATCATCTTCATCCTATTTTCAGATGCATGGAGGAAAGATCCATGCCCAGCTCTGAAAGACAGAGGCCCCACCTCTGGCTCAGAAGTCCTTGAGCTGCCGAAAGCGTGTTGTAGGGAGGGACAGTGTGTGGTTGCTGGGCGTACGCTGCTGCGTGTCTCTGCAGGGCACAGGGCACTGAGCTGGCTGGGATTCTTGTGTCACTGGGTTGACTCACTCAGCTGAGCCTTTCTTCAAGTAGACAGACACTTTTGTGTGCCTTGAGTTATCTAAGGTGGGCTCTTTCTGTTTTCTTAGCAACATAAAAAGTTATGTTCTTTGTGTCCGGTTCTTTATGTTCAATTATTCCTTTTTTATTTCCAATATAAAAAGTTAATCTGTGTATTTAAGTCCGTGCTTTGTGCTTATAGTTGTAGTTGACTTTTGTATTCTGGCAGTGTGTGGTCTTCTCCTGGGTGGAGAACAGAACAGCTCAACCACCCACCAGTTTGTGGAGTCAGTTGCTACCTGTAAAGCACAGGCTTGAGACACATCTTGGGGTCCAGAGCAAGACTCCAGTTGGCAGTAGCCAAGTTAAGCGTAAAATCAACCATGGTCTTGTTTTTCTTTCCTGATTGTCCATGGCCAAGGATCTCCGTCTCATCACCAGGAGCGTGCATAGGCTGATAGAGCAGCAGATGACCTTTCACATCTCCTGGTTTCTACTGCAAAAGAGACCCAGGACTCCTCGTGTCGTTTGAGGCCTTTCTGGACCTCTGTTTTGCCTGCAGTAGCCTCTGGTATTACCTGAGGGTTCAGCAATGATGTGACATCTACCACATTATTCTCACCTTGCTCATTATTCTCATGCCTTGGCTCATGGTCCCACTCTCGATTCCTCTCTACTGATCTCTGGGCTGTGTTTCCAAAGCTGTTTACAAATTTCCAGATACTCTGTTTTTATCAGCAGAAACTTGTGGCAGTGTTGAACGGCTCCTCCGAGAGCTGACACATGCTGCAGAGTGCTGGTCAGGTCTTTTGTAACTCCTTGTTGTCCATTAACTGAGCTCTGCTGTCACCATGGCCTTTGGAAGCTGCAGTTCCAACATCCCTGCCTTTGAGTTCCTTTGGGAGCTCAGCCATTCTGGCTAAAGACTTGGTTCACATCTATGATAGGTATCAAAGGGAGCAGCTCTCATTTTATCAATCACAGCATCTGTTTGAGCCCTGGCATTCCCCAGGGAACGGCTGCCTTTCTGCTTGTGTTTCGCACAAAGGTGGCTTTGGTCTAAGGTCACCCCGTGCTATGTTGCTTTCAACATCTTGAGGCCTGAGAACTTTCCAACATGTTATTTCCTTTGGCAAG
>NW_015090977.1:8198139-8205960 GCF_001431845.1 Calidris pugnax
TGTTCGCTGCGGTTTTAATTAAATCTACTGAGATTATTCTTGGCCTTCTCCAAGAACTAGAAAGCCAACCTGTGCCAATGTCCACTCGTCTCTGCTCTTTGCTGCCAGGCGCTAATGAGCAGACACGGAGGGGAAGGAGCCGGTGCGCGGCCCCTCTGCTCGCCAGCCATCATGAGCTGTTAATAAGGAGAAAACCAAAAGGGCCCAGGCCTCCGTCCCCTGGTGCATCTGTACTAAGCAAAACAAACTAATGAAGGATTCCACTTGTGGTTAGCTCGCTAATAGAAATGACAGGCTTCAAATAACCTGAAAGCATCCAGCACGATGCTTGTCTATCTGATCAGGACTCCTCGGCTGGCACCTGACACTTTCAATACCATAATGACATTCACATGCATTCTTTTCGAATGCTGTCACACAGCAAGATCTTTCTTCTCTTCATTTGCTTAGAGGGTGCCTGGCAAAGCTATTAAGCCTGTGATGGGAGTGACAGTTAACTGCAGGCCTGTCAGCATCACTTCCGATGTCAGCACATCCTTGTACCCATTAGGAGCACATCGCTACAGCTTCACAAATAACCCGCCCTAATGCACCCGGCGACGGGGTGTTTTGCATCCAAAGGCGGCCCCTAATGGGCTCGCCGAGAGGTCCCTTCTGAGGCTCACTTGTTTAGTTGATCCTTGAACTGGCTTTTCTTGGGGAGAAACAGAGGAAAAGTTTAAAAGCCTTTGGGAGGTTCCTCGGTTGCAGACGTGGTTGGGATCAAGGTGGGCTGTTGTCCTTGTGTTTGTCCAGACCTTCCCTTTGGTGGGTGAAACGGCAAATTTTGAACCCATTTAGCCTGGAAGAAAGTTCTTGGTTTTTTCCTACCTATTGATGGAAGTATGACCAACAAAATGAGAATTTCAATGACGTATTTGCGGCAGCAAAATGTTTAATGAGATAGCCAAGTTGTGGGGAGGACACACACACAGCAGAAGCTGCTGCAGCAGCACTTCCAGCATTTTCCTTCAAGTGTGGCCACTTCAGTACCCGTGTTACGACTGCCATCCAGCTTTACGGGGCTACAATTTCATCCCCTTGTTCTTGGCACTTCCTTACACTGTTGAACGTTCTCTGTTAATAACACATCCGAATAACCCACAGGATTTAATTTTTAAAAGCACTTTTTCCATAAATGGAAGATACGATTGGAACCATTAAAGAGTTTAGTAACGTTAGGAGACTAAATAATGGGCTTTTTAGTCTTGATCTGCAATGCAAAGAGGCGCAACGGTACTTCATTTCTGCGTCACCAGCAAATACAGTAGTGATACAATTTCATCATCTATGGGGTGGGTTTTCATCAGAATTTCATGATTTTCTCAGCTGACAAACAGTATTTCTCTTTTATTCTGTCCCAGAACTGAGCCTGAACTGAATCGTGGAAAGTGCCACAGAAATGAGAGTTAAGAAGTGATGAGTAGCTAAGCAGTAATGCAATTATAATGGCCATGCTGTAACTCTTCAGGTAGCCCTTCTTCCCTCTTGTGAGTAGAATTAGCCATCATCTTTCTTGTTATGGAGGATACAATGCTTAAAAAATAAGCAAACCGATCTGGTCTACGTTTTCTGCCAAGAATCTTTCAGTGCCCCATAATCTGTGGTCCTGAGCCCAGCGGTGGTGCTATTAGGAAATACAGTTTGCATTGAGTTCGTCATGGTTGACTGAGCCCAAGCTAGGAATTAGATGTCATTTGTAATTGCCATTTGTCTGTATGATTTGGGAATTGATAGCAGCAAGAAAACCAGGAGAGAACTTAATAAATACACCTACATCTCTGCTACTCTTGATGAAGTTTGAGTCATAAATGGACCTCTGATAAAATATTAAAATAGCTATAAAAGCTTAACAAGAAGCTTGAACTAAAAAAACATGCGTTTTTTTCCCCTCTGGGTTCTTCTCCTGAGATGCTACAACTGGGATACACAATTAAGTAACTTGCCAGCTCTGAGCACATTTACTGTTGCACTGGGCATTACTGAGATCCAGAAGCTTGAAAAGTAGGGTGGACATCTTGTGGACAATTCCACAATTATTTTTAAAGCTCTGCTAATGCAACTGAGAGACCAAGCTGCCTTCTTGGCATCTGCTGTTGAGTGTACTGTACATTAGATATACAAGAGATGGGGCCAGGGGGAGTTTCAAATTCAACAGCCAGCAGCCCGGGTATCAATTAAAGTTGGGTTATTTTCATATGTCACCATTATGACCCTTTAAACAGTGCAGCTATAGTGGAATCAGGATGTCTCTCTGACCCTATACTATGCAAATACACCGAGGCCAGAAGGACTAGAAAACCTACTGAATTTTAATGCGAGAAGTGTGTGATGCCCCTACCTCATTGACATTCTGCGTGGATTTTTTTTCACTAATCCTCACACTCAGTAGGCATAACTTTCTTGATCTTGGTTCTTCAGTGGGGTGTGCAGGTCAAAAAGGCAGCTGAGATGGGCCAGAGAGAAGTCAGGTGCTACAGCATGGAGCCACATATTTAGTTACAATTAGAAATGGGCCTGAGCCATGAAGTTCAGGTAAGAATCCAAACTCTCCTGAAGTTGGGGTGATGGGTGAGCCATGGGTTTGGGTCAGTCCTGTGGAGATACTGACCTGTCGGTTCATCTGCAGCCAAGATTTCCCAAAGTCCCTTCCTGGGTTTACATTTTGTGGGATGTTTTTGAGTTTAACTGTAGTCAGGAAAAACTTGGTGAGGTTTCAATGTAGGGTTGTCTTGAGGTAAACTCTATGGTTCCTCTGATTGAACCTCTCTCCATAACTGACATGGAGAAACAGCTCTGACATGAGGAATGAAAAACAAAAAAAGAGAGATGTAAGAAAAAGAACATTATTTTTCTGTGATGATTTTCTTCAGCTGTATTATGTTTGTCTTGAAATAGATAGTGTGGATAAACTCCTGGCTCCAGGAGGTATAGAGACCTAATGATGGAAGATCAGTGGTCCCCAAATGCTCTCTGGCCAGTGCACATCCAGTACTACACAGAAGGTGATGGGCTGCATCTTCCCTCTCCATCTCTGCTTCAGTGGCTTCTTGTAGCCATGAAACAGCTTCCCGTAGCTATGAGGCAGGGATTGAAAGCCGTGGTTTTGGGGGAAGAAATAAGCCTTTCACGTTTCTTAAGTGATATTGGTCCTCCTGAAGATCTGTCCCATCACAGAGCTGTCCAGAGGAGTTTCACAGAGCTGTTCCAGAGGAGGAGGAGAAGGTGTGATGTGGAAACGTGCTTGTTCCCCCCTGCTGTGGAGAAGACAGAGCCGCCAGTGAGATAAGAAAGATCGCTGCGTTTTGCATATGCATATGTTCATATTTAGGGGGATAACGCTAAATATGATGATTGTGCTATGAATTCAGGTTGTGATATAGGCAACGGGGAGGGGGGGTCTGTGGTGTGTTGGAGGGCAGGGTGCTGGGTTGGAGCACTAGAGGATGGAAAGTGGGGTGCAGAGATGGTTTTCATTCACTTGGCAGTTTGGGTCTGGGTTTGGTTTTTTTTGGTTGGCTCTGGCTTGTTTTGCTTTTTTTGCTCTTTTATTCCCACCAGCTTTATAAAATCTTAAATGTTTATGAATTGGGCCCACGTAGTATTTAAATTTCCAAACAGAGAACCATTCTTCTCTGTAACAACCTTCTGACTTTCTAAGGTTGTCAGACGTGTTACGCTTTTTTTAAAGGGAGTATTGTATATAGAACCTCAATTATTTTCTCATAAAGTGATTTTAAAATGACTCCCCAGTGAGTTTTAGGAAAGTGTGTCTAGACTTTTTTCTTTTTCTGCTTTATCCCAGTCTCCCTTCCCAGCCTGCCCCTATCATTTTGTAGGTTATGGATAGCAGAGGATTTGTTGTACTGCAATTTAATGCTGAGTGTGTGCTGTGACCTTTGTGGGGGGGAGTCTGTTGGCAGTATCATTACAAATAAAGTACTAACAGATTTCAGAAGTTTATAGATTCCAAACTGGATACTGAAGCCTGCAGACGTTTATAAACTTACCTCCACAGATTTTCAGATTTGACACCGAGGTGATGGTTGAGCCTCTGCTCAAATGCCAGCCGATTGCTTGGCTGAGTCCCCCTCCGTAAGCCAGGAGACCTACCCTTTGGTGCCTCTGCAATTTGAATTGTGTAACAGTTGCAGAAGATAAAGCCCTGGAAGGCCCAGGCAGACATGTGCTGTCTCTGCACCGTGCCAGCGTGCAGGTATTTGTTATGTCAGGTGGACACGGCCAGCTACAAAGACTTTACAAAACCTGGGCTGCTCTTGGATGGACCCGGGCATGATGAAGGAGCCAAGCCATTCGCTTGGGTTTGGGGATAATTTTTGCAAACCCAGGTGGGGCAGGTGGTGGTAGAAGCCAGGGGTTATGTCTGGACCATGCAGTGTAGCATGTGCAGCACAGCACAGCATCCTCCGCTCGCTCTCGGCAGCCGGTGGCTCTGCCCAGCACAGGTTTGCTGCGGGGTGAAGGTGGTTCTGGAGACAGGGTAAGTCGAGTGACCCAGACGTCTGCAACCTCTGGCCTCTCTCAGCAGATCTGGTTGAGTGAAGAGCACTCTCAACCCATCCAGATCCCCCGAGCGCTGCTGGACCCCCTTCGCCCGTGGCTGCGGCCCCAGAGAGGGGCTGCTTCTCCAGGAGGGAGGATTTGCCTGGTGGGATGCTGAGACAGAGGGAGCTGCAGTTGGCTTTGCTGCAGGAAGTGGATTAGGCAAATCCCCGAAACAGTGCAGAAATCCATTTTTCCAGGTGCCGGGGCTGAAGGAAACATATAATTAATAATATCCTGATTTTTACTTAGTTAAGTCTTAGAGTGAGGTATCCTGGAGTTTATATTTTTAGCAGCCACTTTAAGAGATGGTGGGGGAGGATAAGTGTGCATGGGGGGGAGAGATTAATTTAAAATTGATAACCGCATGGCAGCACCACAGTTTTAACAAGCTCAAGGCCTGCCTGGCGAAGCCTGCTGTACTCAGGGGACTGGAGTTCAATTCTCCATGCTGCCAGTTGAAATCAGAAATCACAACTGCAGTGATTAGCAGTGAATTTCCTGATCTTGGTGCCGCAGGCGAAGGAAGGAGGGGACTGGTTTTTCCCCCTGTCTCCGGCGTGGTTAACCCCTGGCAGGGGAGGTGAAGGTGGGGAAAGGGAATCTAGGGGTATTTACGCCGTTTAAACTTGTACATGCTGTTTAAAAGAATCAATGGCCATTAACAGCCAGGCCTGTCTGTGGAGAAGTACCCAGCGGCATCTTAATTAATCTCGTCGCTAATAGAGGAGCATCACTTTCAAATGCTTTTGCAACCCCTCTCATTCCAATGATGTAGGTCAGATCCGCAGAGGCAGCGTATGGATGGCAAAATACAGCCTGCTCTCAGGGACTCGGATGTCAATCCAGAGTGGTCCCAGCTGCTGGTTTTACACTGGTGTAACTGGGATCAAATTTGACTCTGTTCACGTCAGCATCAAGTACCACCCCACTTAGGTTTCCCTGTGCTTGTTCATCAGTGATGTGATAGAGAAGAAACATGTAAAATACTGTTCTGTATCGTTTCTGAATAATATTATTCTGATTTTTTTAAAATTTTGGTATTGTTTTTCTGTTTAATACTGCTCCACCTGATTAGCAGCACTGCAGCCCTCATCGCGGGCGCGTGATCAATATTTCTGCCCAAAGCTGTCAAAGCTGGTCCCTTGGTCCCGTTCTGAGTGATGTTGCTGCTGAAGGTTGCTTGTTTGGGTCCCTTGTAATGTAAGATGGGGGAATTCTGACTAACTCATGCAAACAATATCAAATTGAAATTCATAAAACTGTTGCAATGTGTAGCAGTCTTAGGCAAGGGGGGGCTCATCCTTAACTCTCTTTGGCCTGAGAAATGTAAGTGTTTTAGTAGCTAGAGCAGGAAAATGTGTTGCCTCATGGATTGGTAGATAATTGATCCACTTCTGATCCAGACCTTTGCCCAATGGAGAGGGCAGGAAGTGATTTTGCCTGCTTCCTTTTTTTTTTCCTTCCTGACCCTTGTTTGGGTCAAAAAATAGTGTTTTTTTCACCTGTCTGTTGCCGAGCTGCCAAAGCATGTGATGTGCAGAAGCGTAGTGCTGAATTAAGGCATATACTGGGGTGCTTCTTGTGTACTTGGGTTGTCCAAGGGGATGCTGGAGACCCTACACCTCTAACCTGCAGTAAAAACCAAGCCAGGTTTGTGTGTGGGGGGACTGGGAGGTGGGGAACTACCAAACGTCCTCCTCTCGCAGGGTTGTGCAGTAGCTCTGGAAGATGCTGCTGGTGCCTGTGGTCCCTCCTGCCTCCACACTGGGAGGGTGGCTGGAGCTGCTGGTCCTGCAGCCTCTCCAAGAGCCTTGGCCTCACGACTGCTGACCGTGAGTGAGCTTTTCACCTTGGCTCTGGCAGTTGGTGAAGTTTCTTTCGGGAGAGTCGAAATTAAATTTCACAGGAAGATCTGATGAAAGGTTTATGACAAGTCGCGCTCCAGCTGATCTCGTGTCCAGGCCCTGTCCCCCAGCGCTGCCTGTTTTTTCATGTCAGTTTTGAGTTCACCACGAAAGGTTTGTATGAATTTAGTTTCTCGGATCGATAGAGGAAAAGTGAGCTGAATTATCTCCTCACCTGGAGGTTTATCGGCTAAAAGTCAGGAGAGGTAAACTACAGTCAGCCTAGGACACGGCAGCAGAATTAGTCCCTTGGCTTGTGTTAACGGAGGGTTGTTCACTGGGAAATTTTTAACATGAAGATGACATATACTTATATATATATATAAATACTGCATTAACTGTAGAAGCTAATAGGGCTATAGTAAAAATCAATATGGAGGTGCTCATATCTTGGAGACTTCCATGGATGAACACCAACCTTTATTGCTTTAATGCTATTCATTTTCAAGCCAATGTAGTGACAGAGGAATAAAGCTGAGTCTGGACAAGGTGACAAGTCGCTCTGTGCTCCGGGGGAGACCTGGTTGCCCACAGTGAACTGTCCATTTGTTTCTTCATAGTACATGGTGAGCACCCTGAAAATGAGTTTATTACTAATGAGCATTTTTCACTGCATTTTTTCGCTTTTTTCGTTGCTCTTTGCTGGCCACTGAATAAATCCTGATGTGCTTTTTGAATTTCAAACAACACTCTAAGAACTGGATGTTCGCTAAATATATCAAGATGAAAACCAAACAAACCCCACCCCAAACAGTCATTAATCCCTCCTAACTCTGGCCTCAAGCACATACAAAGCTCCTGAAAACAATCTTTTTTTTAAACCTGCTCAAGTGAGGGATTCACAGTGCACCAGTCACAGCATGAGCCTCCTGTCTTCAGCGTGACTTTAGGCCACAGAGTTGTCCCCGGGAAAGCACAAAGCAACTCCTCTGAAGGAAAGAAGAACCTAGATTTAAACTGATGTAATTTAAGCACAGGATTTGGCCCATGGACTCCAGTTCTGGCTCCCCTGGCACTTGTAAGCTTTTTATTACTAATTAAAGTTGGTAAGTAGTCCCCTTCAGGGTGTTTTGGCTCATAAATGACGGCCAACAAAATATCTAATTTTGCTAAATAGAGTAATTTTTTATATGCCAATAGAGGGCTTTTGGTTAGATTTTGTTTTCTCTCTCCCCACTGTTATTTAGAAGCGAAAGCTCCAACGTTTCCTATCAACCTCCAGAAGCAAAAGCAGCTCTTGTTCTTGTTTCCCCGCCTGGTCCTGTCCCCTGAGGCCGTTCCTCCTCCTCCTCCTCCTCCTCCTCCTCCTCCT
>NW_015090977.1:8206288-8243013 GCF_001431845.1 Calidris pugnax
CCTCCTCCTCCTCCTCTGTCCCCACCACGGTCCCTGCTTCTCGGAGTCGGCTTCTCGTGCTGAGACCCCCCTGGGAGTCCTTGCTGGAAAAGGAGCCATCCAACACATACAGAAACATCACAGTCCAGTTATGGGACATTTCCAGCCCTAAAATACTACCAGTCATTAGCGTGTGTGTAATTGTACAGATCTTGTTTCTTTTCAGAGTGTTATTTTCTCCTTAGGCAGTGAAAACATAGGTTTCTTTCCCTTCTTAAAACCCAACCCGTTACAGTATGATGAATGAAACAGCAGAAATAAAAAGTGTTTTAATAGCACGAAGGGTTACAAACCTTTCATTGACAGGGATTATTATTATTATGATAATCATTCAGCGGAGTTGGAATTTGCAGCAGCCGTTTTGACCAGCCAGCAATGTGAAATATTTGGGGGTGAATTTCATCTCTGTGAAGACCAAAGGCCATTTAAAAAGCAGACTGGAGTCCTTTGATTCGCATTTCTGATATTAAACAGAGAGCCGCTCTCTGCGTTTTTTGCTACAGGGCATCGCTTCATTGCTAAGAAATAGGGCTATGGCAAGAATCCAATTTCTTAATGAACCAGCCTATCTGGAGGAAAACAGCTTTTCACACCATAATAAACAATGAACACCTTTTAGATAACAAATTCAATGGCAAAAATATTGCATTGTACATGTCATAGCCCCATAATTTAATGGAGGCACTTGCTGCATTAGTGGTTTACATTAATTTTTAAAATTAATTTTGTTTGGCCTTCAGGGGAAATATTTTCTTTTTTGTTTCTGATATCCTGCAGCTCATTAACACTTTTTTACTGCTGCTCTACAATACTGTCTGTAATCGTCCAATTTGTAGCTGGAGGCTCATTTTTTAACTAAAGAGAGAGAGAAAAAAAATGGAGCTTTTACTGAAATCATAAACGAAGCTTCAACCACACTGAAAGATCAGCATCTCTAACAACAGTTAGAGGACCGTGGCTTCCTGAGAATGGATTAATTAAACCTGGATGGATTGTTAGCCTGCGATTTCTGGGTAGTTTTGTAAACTATAAGACAGGGAAGTTTTTATCCCGTTTCTGCCTTGGAGACATTGGCCAGGGAAGCATAGTTCTCCCCTCTGCCACACGGAGAGTTTGTGCTTCTGGACACTCGGGCTCTGGCCTGGGAGGTGTCTGATGTGGGTGTCAATTTAAGAAGCGATTGTGCTTATTCAGAGTTACCGAAGGGCACAGACACGTTTTTCACCTTGGGGCCCTGGAATGCTGCCCTGCTCGGAGAAATGAGACAACAAAAATCAAAGTTTAACAACTTCAGCATCAGCCCAGTTCTCTGCGCCGTTCACAGTTGTTAATTTAACAGTGGACTGATTCTATCTTCCTGAATAAAGCGCCGTGTGGGCAGCTGCTGCGGGTTCCTGCTGCACACCCCAGTGAGTCTCCCCTGGCAGCTCCACGGATAATGGGACTGGCAAAACCCCGCTGAGCAGGACCTGTCCCCATCTCACCCTGCTGAGCATCCTCAGCTGCTGAGGCACAAGAGGCTTGAGCTGCTCCTCAAGTCTTTACAGAAACAGTCCTTCAACGGGCTTGTACATGAGAAACCAGGCATTCTGCAACACCTAGGGTTGTGCTAATACTAGTGGTGAAGATTTAAGGTCTTCTTCAGTAAGTAAGTTCATAGAATCACAGAATGAGTCGGGTTGGAAGGGACCTTAAAGCCCATCCAGTGTCACCCCCTGCCCTGGGCAGGGACACCTCCCACCAGACCAGGTTGCTCCAAGCCCCCTCCAACCTGGCCTTGAACCCCTCCAGGGATGGGGCAGCTACGCCTTCTCTGGGCAACCTGGGCCAGGCTCTCACCACCCTCACAGCCAAGAAGTTCTTCCTGTTAGCTCATCTCAATCTCCCCCCTTTCAGTTTAAGCCATTACCCCTCATCCTGTCACTACACTTCCTAATAAAGAGTCACAGAATCACAGAATGATACGGGGTTGGAAGGGACCTCTGGAGATCATCTAGTCCAACCCTCGGCCAGAGCAGGTCCACGCAGAGCAGGTTGCACAGGAACGTGTCCAGGCGGGTTTTAAATGTCTCCAGAGATGGAGACTCCACCACCTCCCTGGGCAGTCCCTCCCCATCTCTCTTGTAGCCCCTTCAGGTACTGGAAGGCCACTATAAGGTCTCCCCAGAGCCTTTTCTTCTCCAGAGTGTGTCGCAGCAGAGACTTGTGTGTGCACGTCCCGGCAAGATGTTGGCTTTGTCGATACAGGTGCTCACAAGGAATCAACCTGCATGACAAGAGTGGAGGAATAATCATTACAGGTTGCACAAGGCAGCAGGATTATTTCTCTGTCTCACTATCTGTCTATCCCCCATCATCGAGTGCCTGTCAGGGCTTGTTTTTCAGATTTTTCAATATAATTTCACAGCTTTTTCAACACGGCTGCCCAAATGTCAATTGTGCAGTACAACGTAGAATTACCGAGCAGTGGAAAAGGTAGGTGTTGAGCAGCATCTGTATTGCTTGACCTCCGCTGTGCTCCCACTTAATGAAAACAATAGCTGTGAATTTGGTGTAGTTAAGCTGAACTTTATATTTAATGTAAAGCCTTGCATTGCCATGAATATAAAGGTGTATCTCATTGAAACCAATTAGATTGTGCCGTTAAGACTGGGTTCTCATCTCACACAAGAGGAACATAACGAGTGACTGGGATCTTGCTACACTCTGTTACGGGACAGTATTTGTAGATAGGAAATTACATGTAATTACAGAGGGTGAGATCATCAGTTTATACAAATCAGCATGACTTTGCTGATGTCAGTGGAATTATGCCAATTTACACCAGCTGAACGAGACAAACACATGCACAGATGTCCCCAGCCTCCCCGTTCTGCAGTGGTGGGACCCTGACGGGCTGCAGCTGGGGGAGGTTGGGTCCCCTGCGATGAGCCACCTTCAGCTCAGATGTTCCTTGGGGCTGAGGATGGAGGGAGTAGATTTCCACTGCTGCTACATGTACAGCTTCCCTTCATTCCCTACTGGTGAGTGCACAGCAGAAATGTGTGCGGTGAAGGTGTCTTCCACCTGGACCCCCTCTGGAAAATGAAAGATTGATGTGTTGGACTGGGCAGGAAAGACCGGGAGGAAAATCAGGAGCTCGCCTGCGCTGGAAATCCCTGCCTGGAATCTGTAATTCTCCTGTTAAATCAAGTGTGCTGCACGTAGAGCTGCTCCACTTGAATTTCTCTCACCATTTCAAGTCGAGGGAGAGGAATCGTAACTGGGATTGTTTCTTGGGCCTTACGTTTTTAGCAGAGAGGAGGCAGCAGGGAAGCTGCTGAGCACGGAGGAGCCGGTGAAGTCGGTGGAACAATGGTGGGCAGCAGCGGGGCCGCGCTATTCAATAAACCACAGGGGCTATTGTTGTTGTTCAGAAAGACTATCTAATATTTTTTTTTTTCATGGAACTTGTAGCCATTTTTAAGCTTTCATTTTTTTCATAATGTCACAGATAATCTTTCATCTATTATCCAGTAGTGCTATTCTGACAGACATTTGCATCAAATGGTAACGTGCAGGCTGGAACTCTCTCTGGTGGGGAAACCAGCTTGATCTGAAAGGTTATTCACTCTCGCTGCATCTCGGGGCTTTGTTCTTGATTTGCACACGCTTCCCCCCATCTAAATGCAGGCATTTCTAGAGCTTTTTCTTTAGAAAAACCTTCAATTCTGAGATCTGAGCTTATTCAAGCTTCTTCCTACGTATCAGTCAAAAACTTGTATTCACTGCAAATGATGAATCTGCTTTGAAACATTTGTTGAAGACTCTGTATGCCTCCAGAATCCTTTCAGAACCTTTCCTACAGAGACACAAGCGGCTTTCTTATTTTTTTAAGGAGAGGGAAAAGTAATGAAGGAAGGAACTTAAGCGGCCATGAACCTTTTTGCAGTTGCATCTCTATCCACCAAAAAAACCCCCCACACCAAAAACCCCGATGGGAACAATGACCTTTAAAGATGTGGGGAGAATATGAGCTGAGTGTCTAAAAGTTAGCAAAGCAGAAAAAATGTGTGTGACTGGAAATACGAAAATGTGCTTCAATATTACCTTGGTTTCATAATTCTTCACTTATGAGGTTATTAAATGACAGTATAAAAAGGTGAATAAACCTCCATTTCTCGTAGAGAATTTCCCTGATTGAAGAAGTAGCCTTATTCTCCATCTAATAAACCCAAATAGATCTCCTTTATGGTGCCTTTTTGTGTTCTTGGGTTATTTGAAAGTCCTTCTCACAAGACTGACTAAGCAAGACGACTCACTGCCCATCCTGTGCTTTCTGCTCCCCCCTCACATCTGATCAGCACTTCCAAGAGCTCTCCCATAAAATCCCACACTGCGGAGTCAGCGCTGGGTGCGAGCCCGGGGCGGCTGGTGACACAAGAGCTGGAAGGTCTGCTTGGTAGTTACACCTTTGCTGGTAGCTATTGATGCTTTAGGGTATCCACTGGGGATTAGTGGTTTCACCCTTTGGTTCCAGAGGGATGTACCGTGGCACCCACATGTCTTTCCAGCATATCCCAGCCCATGAGTGATGGTTACGCAGTGTTGGCTTCTCTGAGGTGAGCCCCCGGGGGCTCTGAGTGCTCGGTGCTCCCCAGGACGCAGCTGGGAGGTGCATGGGAAGGGCTGGGTTTGGAGTGTCTGACCATCATGGGAATCTTCTCCTTCCTACAATAAAATGCCTACCCCAAGCTGGGAAGGGAGCAGAGATCCATTCCTGCTATTAAAATTGAAGTGTCACTATTTTTGCCACGTAACTATGCAGCCCTGACCAGTGTAGGTTTTTTTATTACACAGACACCTCGTTAATATACTTCTTGTCATTTAAAAGTCCTGGATTAATAGGAATGAGCAATGTTTCCTCTAGTGGAGGCTGGATATAAAATATCTTGAATACCAAAGCAATAATGTTGAGTTTACTATGATCCTTTTTAAGGGGCGAGGAGAAACAGGAAGGGCAAGGAATTAATTATTTTCCCTTCTCCCCTCCCCAAGCTTTTTCTTCTTACTAAATGTCTTCTGCAAGGAGCATATTTTGAGTTGCAACATGGAAATTGCGTAGGAATCCCTGTCATTAACCCTGCTGCCAAGGGATGGAGAAGAGGGAAACATCAGTGCTCCAACTTAGGATCCAGGGTTGGAAATGTTGTGTTTCTCAGTGTTTCTAGGTGTGGGCTTCTAGGTGCCGTGTTGTTTAAGAGAATAAAAATTAGGTCTTTCAGGTGTGAAAAGCACCAGAGAAGATCTGATCTGGCCACAGATGAAACAGCATTTGGTTACCAGGGGTTTGTGCTGGTTGTACGTGCGTCATTTGGTGATCATTAGAGGAAAGCTTCATATTAGGTTTTGTGGGTTTGGGGATGGGCCATGAGTAACAGGGAGGAATCTGGAGTCACATCTGCTCTTGCCGTGGTTTAAATCTGAACTAACTCTGTCACAGCAGCGAGGTTTCCAGGACTGGAGGTTTCCAGTCCATGTGCAGGGAAAAGTCACCAGAGCCTGGTCTTCCACCACCAGCCCAGCCCAGCCGCCCCCTCCCGCTGCCTCCTGAATTCTCACCTTTGTGTCCTTTGTGTTTTCAAACTTTCCCTTTGAGGGGGACTTTGTTTATAGGAATTTGCCTTCTGAAGGGAAAACCGAGTGTCTCATGTAGCCCTGTGAATGGGGGGGCTGAGACCCCAAGGAAAGTGCTGACCTGGTCGCTGTGGGAGTCCAGGAGCCAGCTGTGTGCTCTCACCCTAATCTGCACTGATGATTAGTGTAATTGATGATTACACAAAAGCAACTCTGTCTTTTGGCCCAGCCAAAACCATCATGAGGTGTTGCCTGCAGTCGTTTGGTGGGGTGGGAGGCGTGGGGATCTCCTGGGGGTGGTGGGTGCTCGGAGCAGAGATGGCTCTGCTGGGGTTTGAGTTGAGCGGCTGCCCAGGTCACCTTCCCACCAGCAGCCTGGAATCATAGAATCATAGAATGGTCCAGGTTGGAAGAGACCCTTGGGATCATCGAGGCCAACCATCTCCCCTACTCTACAAAGTCCTCCCCTACACCATGTCCCTTAGCACTGCATCTAAACGTCCCTTAAACACAGCCAGGGATGGGGACTCCCCCCCCTCCCTGGGCAGCCTGTTCCAATGCCCGACCACTCTTTCGGTGAAAAATTCTTTCCTAATGTTCAATCTAAACCTCCCCTGTTGGAGCTTGAAGCCGTTCCCTCTCGTTCTGTCACTAATTACCTGTGAGAAGAGACCAGCACCAACCTCTCTACAGTGTCCTTTCACGAAGTTGTAGAGAGTGATGAGGTCTCCCCTCAGCCTCCTCTTCCTCACACTAAACAGTCCCAACTCCCTCAGCCGCTCTTCATACGATTTGTTTTCCAGCCCCCTCACCAGTTTCGTTGCCCTCCTCTGCACTCGCTCCAGCACCTCGAGATCTCTCTTGTATTGAGGTGCCCAAAACTGGACACAACACTCCAGGTGTGGCCTCACCAGTGCTGAGCACAGGGGCACAATCACCTCCCTACTTCTGCTGGTCACACTATTTTTGATACAAGCCAGAATGCCATTGGCTTTCTTGGCCACCTGGGCACACTGCTGGCTCATATTCACCCGTTTGCCCTGCTCCAGGGTCCTCTGGCAGCACCCACTGCTCCGGGGGGTGAGAGCAGCTCATTTCCAGCTCCTGCTCTGCGCAGTGACCTGTGCTGGCACCTGGGGCTGTTGCCCAGGCCGGGGCAGGATCTGGCCCACAGCACACCCTGGCTAGTGGCCTTCCAGGACGAGGGGTTGACCAGCCCTCCGGTCACTGCTGGCCCTTCACACTTTGAACTCAGTAGGTACACAAGCATAACTTCATGGCAATATCTGTATTTTAAACATATTTTCTAGTAACATTTCAGTAATTATTGACTAGGGAAGTGATTAGCAATTAGGAGCTCAGCAATACATGGAAGTCTATCGTCCTGATTGAATGGCGTTACTGCTGGTAATAGAAACATTGGGGGTGTGTTAAATTCTTCAGTTTAATGAAGAGTTTGTGTAATTATAGTGCGCTTTTGCCCTGTTTTATCTGGAAAGGACAAGAGAACTGGCGTAAGGTCCAGCACAATGAGGAAGTGAATATTTTTTGCAAGTTTAATCTAAGGGGTGTGGAGTCACAGCTGAAAGGGGTATAATGGTGGAATTTGGTGAGGAATTGAACGTGCAGCCTATAGACATGGTTTGGAGACTATCATCTGCAGAGAGGTGATTACAAAAATTTCCTTTCTAAAGAGACCTAGCTTTCCCTTTTTTTTTTTTTTAATCCATAGCTAATGTAAATTTTTAACTCTGTATATAAACTTTACAGATGCTTGTGAGGTGGATGCTGTCTTCTCTCTCCCTTGTTCATGAGCACAGGCTTGTTTGCCCAGGGTGACAGTTGTTCTCCTCCTGTGGTGTGGTGTCAGGGACAAACCCTCCCTGGAGCGGAGGGAACGTAAGAAGTTCCCCCTAAACTTGAGGAGGGACTTCTTTCCTGTGAGGGTGACAAATCCTCCCTGGAGCGGAGGGAATGTAAGTAGGTCCACCTAAACATGAGGAGGAACTTTTTTCCTGTGAGGGTGGCAGAGCCCTGGCAGAGGCTGCCCAGGGAGGTGGTGGAGTCTCCTTCTCTGGAGACATTCAAACCCACCTGGACACATTCCTGTGGGACCTGCTCTGGGTGGACCTGCTCTGGCAGGGGGTTGGACTGGATGGTCTCCAGAGGTCCCTTCCAACCCCATGTCATTCTGTGACTCTGTGAGTGGTGGGGCTGGATGTGGTGCCCACTGCGATGGGTGAGCTCTGGGGAGAGCACTTGGAGTTGGAGAAATGTTGCAGTGTGGGTCGGAAACAAAAATCATCTGAAAGGCTTGTTTTCTTTGCCTGTTGGAGCTGGGGGTGCTTGGAAAGAGGCTGAACTCCTTCATCAGAAGCTGATTCTCTTATGAAACCCTCATCTGTAGCGTGAGAGGTGTGTCTGTAATTCTGTGGTGTGTGTGAGCTCGTATGCATTTTCCCTAACAGTGCCAAGAATACCAGCCAAAGGTAACTCAATATTAGTAACCTCAAATTATAATGACTTACTTTTATACCTCTTTTAAATAGTATTTTACCATTCCAATTGAAAGTTTTACAGTTTGTACCACTTATTGATAAATACTTCATAAGCTCCTGTGGCTCAGTGCCGTTGCGCTTCATGCCTTAGATGCCTCCGTCTCCATGCGTGTGTGCCACATATTATAAAGTGAAAATGGGAACCTTATGGGACATAGATGCTTTCTGAAATATAAATCATTATTGCTAATGATGATGCAAAAGTGTATACCTAATAATGTGTTGTGGAGCCTGTTCAGTGCCATTAAGTGGAAAGTCTTGGCCTCTTGGGTTCAGCATCTCGGAACAAAGTTTTAAATAACCAGCTGATGACGCAGTGTCTCAGAATAAAAAAAGTAAATCTGTGCTTTTAGCTTCTGCTCTAGGCTGTTGAGTTTGGTTCTTTCAGAACTGGAGCAGTGAAATTTAGTAAGGCATGTGACACCTGCATAATGAAAAAAGTGGACTCTGGGAAATAAGTCCGGGTTAACCTGATTTTAATAAGGTGTAGCAGCAACAGAGCCCAGGATACCTCGTACAAAGGAGAAAAAATGAAAAGGCTTTCTGAGCTTGGATATATGAAAAACCTATATAGAAAGCACCAAGAAACCTGGAAGTGTCAGGCTGAAGGATTAATTATCCTTGCCTATAGAAATTGCACTGCAGAAGCTGCTGACTGATAAACAATATTAGTTCTCTCTCTTGAAGGAGGTGTGTGGTTTAAACCCTTTTTTTGACTAACAAGTGGTATCAGAGGTGAAATAAATACAGGAGGTTCTCATGATTAAACTGATCTTCTTTTATCCTGTGTGGACTCGGTAAATGCACTCGATTGCGTTATATTGTTGACATCTGAAAGCTATTAGTGAATGACAAGTGTGTGATGTTGGGGTTTAGAAGTTGTATCTGAGATACCGCTCCGTAAACTCTTGTCATCACAGGGAGGCATAATCCAGACAAATACCAAGTCGACGTTTTCAAGGCAGGAAAAGTGGGGATCATAATGCTCTTGGAAATGGTTGCTTTGAGTTCCCGCTGGAGACGTGATGTACACTTGTGGACCTGGAGATGATGTTATTCAGTATTTTTAATAATTTATTAAAGGTCTCTTTATTATGGAAAAATCATGTATGCCCTGAGTGTGTAAGGGAGCCCAAAGGATCAATTGCAAAACATATGAACCACGGAAAATTCACAGGGCAGCAGGGCTGGAAACAAAGCTGAAAGGAAAAAAAAAAAAAAAGAAGCAAACCCAGGTAGGTTTTAAATAGGTTTCCTTCGTCTGTCTCTTTGGAATAGATGTTGATGTTTGCTGCTGTGCCGGTGTGCTAGGGATTATCGTGGTTCTTGGTCTGAGGTTGTGTTCCCTTCCCCTGTGGCCGTGTCTGGGGACACACGGGGCACAGGGGGGTTTTCTTGGCAGCAGGGGATCTGTGGCCACAGGATGTTCCACTGGTGTCGTCCCCTCGTGTCCCTACACTGAGGAGGTCAGCAACCAGTGATGTGTTGGGCAATATTTCACTGCATCGGTGAAATGTTTAACGATGGCTCGTTACCTGCCTTTTCATTTCAGTGGTGGGGGCTGAAGGCAGGTGCTGCAATAGAAGTTTTCCTGGAGCAGGTGAATGCCCATCAGCAGAAAGCTTCAGGAAAGGACTCGGGTGGTGAACCTCTGAGTGGGTGCCACATCTTTCATGTATTACCATTGCTTCACAGCCTGTGCAATATAGCTGTGGGTGCGTATCTTCTTTGATCCATCCTTTAATTAAATGCAACAAAGGCCTACCTAAACTGTAGGAAATTTTGAAAAAATATTTTTAAAATATACAAAATTAATACAAAGTACTGCTAGCCTCCTATCCACCAACCATTTTTTAAAGCTTAATCTGTGTGGTTAACAGCAGGAGCTGGGAGACCAGAGCAGCCACAGTTACCCTGACCGGCCATCTGAGTTCTCTTGTCCCAGGAGGAAAGGTGGATCTTGCAGGAAGTCCAGAAAGTCTAATAAACTGGAGGAATTTAAGAGCAAAAAGGTTCCTCTGGTGAAGACCAGTGCCACCTGAGCTGTGCTTCGCATCGTTCTGTCTTCTCTAAAGTGCTAACAGAAGTAACCTGCGCTCAGGCTGCTTTCTTTCAGAACAAGAGGAAATAGGCACAAACTTGTACATAAGAAGGTCCACCTAAACATGAGGAGGAACTTCTTTCCTGTCAGGGTGGCAGAGCCATGGAACAGGCTGCCCAGGGAGGTGGTAGAGTCTCCTTCTCTGGAGACATTCAAACTCCACCTGGACACGTTCCTGTGCAACCTGCTCTGGGTGGACCTGCTCTGGCAGGGGGTTGGACTAGATGATCTCCAGAGGTCCCTTCCAACCCTTGCCATTCTGTGATTCTGTGATTCTCAAGGGCAGCCCTGGCTCAGCATCGCGCTGCTGCTGCTGCTGCACTGGGATCTTCCTGCTTCACTCCTCCTTGGGTAACAGCACCTTTGGGCACTTGGTTAATCCCTTCTCAGCTCGTGGTGGCAGCTCTTGTTTGTCCTCCCGGGGAGGTCTGTGCCGTGGCGTTGAGCAACTCCTGGCGCCTACGTCCCGGTTGCCGGCGCTCACATGACGGGTCTGTCACATCAGCCTGAGCGTTAGCAGCACGTAGGGTTTAACTTATGTCCCTTGATGAGAAAATTAAAGAGCTTGTCTGAGCTCTGAGTTAAGGGCTCCTGTGTGTTGATAGGACTTGATTTAAGTTAACTTTGCAGTGAAGGCAGCCCCCAAGGGACTGTCAGCTCAAGAACACCCACTAACCGCAACTTGTCATGTTACTACACAGAGAGAGAAATGAGCTTTTAAGTAATTAGTGCCCAAAGCATTCGCTGCTTTGTAGGTCAAAACCAAAACCTTAATTCTACCAGAAAACTAATCAGAAGCCAACACAGATTTCAGAGCACGGCTGTAATAAGCTTTCCCTGTGACACATCACTTAATGAGTAGGCAGCAGCCTTTTCCTCTCGCTCAGATTTCCAACTGACCCACTGAGAGCGTGTCATTGTAGCCTTCATCACAAGGTGACAAAGATAAGGGTATCCACAATGGGCCCAGGATCCAACATGAAAGACTGTGCCTTTATCTTGGAACAGAAATGGCAAAAACTCATTCTGGCCTCTACGGTGTGTAACATGTAAAGAGGGGAATGGGAAGAACATGTTGCTTGTGCAGCAGAAAAGCTCACTGTCTGAATTTCTGTCCTTCTGCAGCCTGGGTAGTCTCTTGGGAAAGGTAGGTGGGCTCAGAACACGGGTCTGTGGTGCCCTTTGGTTACTGCGGGGCCGTGCCGGCAGGAATCCAATTCTTATCCACAGTCCTGAGTGCAGGCACAAAGATAACAGTGGAGTTTCCCTCTTCAGGCACTTCAGAGGATCCCGAGTATCTCCTTTGGAAGTGGTGGTGTGCATTTGTACACACGTTGAATGTTTCTCTCGCCATCCCTTTAAAGTTTGAGGATTAATTAAGCCATTTGAATCGTACACTCTTGTGTATAGTTAAGACGCGAGGGCAGCAAGAGGAGGGAGGGAGTCATGTATTCACTTGGCCTGTTCAACCTACCATACACTGCTGTGTGTACTGGTGAAGGTAAGGAGCAAAGTTAAACACACCACTAAAATAATTATGTTCATTATATTGCAGGTTCTCAGACGCTTATGCCAGTCTCAGTGAAAAATAGACTTCTTCTGCCCTTGTAACGTAGATTATTTTTTCATGGCACAAGGGAAAATGAGTTGGTTTAATTGTGTTCCTTGTATTTTAACGGAATTTCCTGGAGTCTGAAACTTTCCTTTTGCATGTTGGGATTGACTCCTGAATGGCTTATGCAGGTGAAAAAAAAAAAAGACACAAAGATATTTCTAAGGCAATATTTGTCAGCTGAGCTGAGGAGAGAGAACCTTAAAGGAAAGGTGGTGACAAGAGGGATGGGCAAGACAAAAACCCTCCAAAGAAATGTGTTTTGCAGGACCTGCTTACCATGGAATCCAGGCATGGGAGGAACTTCTATGTATGTGTGAACAAAACAGATTTATTTTTTTTTTAAATGCAGTTCCTGGCATGCCAGGAAGATAAACATAACCCCCAACTAAGTCAGCAAGTACAGTGAGTAGCCCTGTAGGGTTATAACTCGGGGTACTTTTCACCTTTACTGGAAGATCTCCAAGCACTTCTGAGCCCCTCTGTTCTGTAAGATCAGAAAGCCAATTCCAGTCGTTTCAGAGAGGAGTGCCCCGAAGCACCGTCAGGTAAAATGCTGCGCTCCCTGGGTGAGATCCAGAGATACCTCTTCTCCCAGCGTTATGTGGCTGCTCTCTGCATCAAGATGTCCTTCACTTGCTGCAGGAGGAGTTCAGAATTGATTGTTGGGGAAAAGACTGTCCCTTTCTTCACTTTTTTTCACTTCAGACCATTTAACTTCACTTACAAAGCCCAGGAAGGGGACTTGGCAACTTGGTCAATTCTGATCGTGGTCGGCTGGTGGCAGGGAGCGAGTCTGTGTCTCCAGCTCTCATCTAGGAGAGATGATGTTGTCCTTACTAGAATAGTTTCAGAAATGACAAACAGTAGCAAAGCTCTGCTGACTTCTGCTGCCTCTGTTTGTACACGTGAAGTCAAATTCATAAGTGCCTGTGTCTGCAGCAGCCACATTTCAAAACCATCCTTTGTGCGTCATTAAGGATATTTGAAGAGAACTCTCTCGTATATCTGCAAATGAGATAAAGCCTTCAACTTTTAATTGGTTTATGCTGTTATAAATCAAGCAGAAATTTTGAAAGTGGGCTTGTGGCTCGTGTTCTGTAGGTTGTGTTTATAGAGCGAGCGTCCTGGCATTCATTACAGGAATCTCTTTCTCCTGTTCCCTTCCCGCTCTTCCCTCCCCCAGTCCCTCTCGCTGACCCCTAATCCCAACAAAATGAAGATCTGGTTGTCATATGGATTGCAAAGCTTTCCTCTTGCATCACAAACAGTATAGATCAAAAACACCTCATTTAAAAACAGATGTTTTCTGGTAGTGATTAATATAGTTTCTCCCCCCCTTTCCTTTTTTAGAAGAGCCTTTTATTTCATCATCATCTGCTTTAGCATTAACCTAACGGACTGAATTTAGGCACTAAAGACGATGACTGGATGAACTGATTCATTTGAAACATGAAGCTGATCTGAATTTTCAGGCCAAGCTCAAAATGAAACCATTTATGTTTCCCTGCACGTCCTCACCAGTTTGGGCTTAAAGGAAAAATCCTGTGTGGATAAACATCTTCTCTGGTACCTTTCTCAAGCGGGGGCTCCAGTGGAAGCCGTGGGTGCTGGGCACTTATGGCCTCTCCTGTGACCGGTGCCTCTGAATTTCGGAGCCTCTCTCCCTGTACTCTGCTTGAAAATCTCTCTACCAGGACTTTTATTTGACTTCCAAAAAGTGCTTTTTCTCCCAGGATATGTCCCTGCACTCTGTTTGAAAATGTCTGTACCAGGACTTTTATTTGGCAGTTCTTCCAAAAAGTGCTTTTTCTCCCAGGATATTTGGCCAAAATGTTCCCCTTTTCTACTCTTCCACTCTTAAGTTGTGCACGGCTCAGTTTTCTCCTTCTGTGTTGGAATTGGCTGCGTTTTACTGAGGCTTCAAATAGAGAGGATTTGAGCCTATAAATCCTTACTCTGTGTGAGTCCCTATTTTCACTAATAGCCTCGCTGAAGTCATCAAGACTGTTTACATGAATAGGATCAGGAGTAATTCTAGTTGGGTCTAATTAGTTACACCAATTTAAGTGAAGGCAGAATCAATCCATTGTTTTGCAGAGTGTGTTAGGATGAAAAATGCTAACACAGTATAAAACCACATTATTGTATGTAGCTGCATGGTTACAGGACATTGTTGTCTGGCATTTTTCACAAAGAACGATCATTAGTACAAGTTGGAAAAATATAGGGTTTGGGGCTGCATTTTCCCTGCAATTTAATATTACTTGGTATTGGTTAGAAATAAATTGTTACAGACTCCCTTGGAATTCCTTTAGGGTAAATATTTATCACATGTAACGTTTCCTCAATATTCTGAATTTTCAATACAATTAGCTTCACTGTAGGTTATTTACTCCAAGTTAAAATTCAAGGAAAAGCCTCCAAGTGTATTTTGAGCTGAGCTATTCATCAGAAGTCCAACACTATTTTGTTCAAAGTGAACCAAAAGCTGTGGGAGATTTTCTAACTGGGGAACGGCGCTTGCGAGGCGCATAAAACTAATGGTGTACACAAAGTGTCTTGTTTTTCTTCCTTTCTGTGGGGGGTGTTTCAAATACTCATTACTTTGTCCAAAATGGGAGCTTGGTGGTGAGATGATAAGGGGTGGAAGGCACGGCTCCGTGAGCTCCCAACGCCAGTCTGGCAGAAGCGTGGAGTCGTTTAAAGCCTGTTGGCCTAAAAGACCGTGCTTTTGGCTATTTTCTGAGTGAGCACGTGTGGGGTGCCCAGGAGGTACTGGGGAGCGGCGGTGGGTGGTGGGGTGATGGTGGTCAGCTGTACTGGGCTTACCGTGCTGTTGAGACCCTTAGACTCATTTCAGTTGTGAAACAGCCCCGAACTGTAGGTACACAGCTCACATTGCAGGGGCTGAACATGTCAGTAATTTGTTCCAAGTGTACGTCGATTATAATTCCAGTGGCCTTAACGTGCCCTTGAGCTCTTTGGTAGGGTTGGGTTTTTTTAACTTCTTAGTGAAGCGTTTTTATTAGAGAGCCCCAATCCTGTTTGGGAAATCCTATTTAATCTCCAGCTTTACGTGTTCCATATTCAGAAGAATTGCAGTCAGTGAAGTTTGCTTGGAATTGGGGTCAGGTTGGCTCCTCCACAAGCAGTGAAGGGTGTATTAGCCTGGATGCAGTTCCATGTTACAAAGTTCTGGTGGTAAAGGAGGTGTAAGAAGTTCCTGTGTGGTTTGGTGACCTTTCCGTGAGCTGTGCTCTGTCCTGGCTCAGTAAAATGAGCTGGGATGGGCTGGGGATGGAGAAAATAGAAGGATAATTCAACTGAACTGATGAAAGCCCACGAGGGAAGGGATAGGATCCTTGGTGACTGCAGGAGACCTTGTGACAAGGCTGGTACTTCTTGGTGACATTTTCAAAGGCCATGTCCTAATCATGGAGATTCATAACTAAATTGTGCGTGTTCCTGGAGTTAAGTTGAAGGTAGTTGATATACTTCAGAGTCCAGTCCTGCCTTCAAATCCCACTGATTTAGCTGGGTTTTTTTCGCTTTACTTCCATAAACACTAAAGTCACTGTACACAGCATCTGCTGATGTGATTTGTGACCCACCCCAAGTTCATTTAAGTTGAGCAGTGCAGCAAAGAGATTAATTTTTACTTCATCTGTAGTGGGACTTCTGCTAGGAGTAAAAGCTGGAGAGGATGAAATCTCTCGTTACTTGCTTTTGGAAGGGACAGACCAAAACGCTCCAAACAATTCAGGATAGTTTAAAGCTTTCTAAAAGCTTTTTCCTTTTTTTTTTCTTTTTTTTTAAAAGATGTTTCATTACAGTAAACTTCAAAGAGTACATTTGATCTGCTGGTATGTTTTTGACTGTATCCACCAGGAGTTCACTTAAGCCAAGCAGTGAAACAATAATGTATGTTGTACAGCTGAAATGAAAATTAACCTAATGTACAGTATTTGCTACATTGCACGGCTGAAATGAGCTCCTGGTGGACAGTGAAAAACATGCTGGCAGATCAAATGCACCTTTTGAAGTTTATTATAATAAAATGAAATAAAGCCGCCAAGGGAAGCATTTACAAAAAAGAAAGGCTTAGGAGGGCTACAGCTGTTGGATACTGTTTTCTTCTTTGTTTTTTTTCTTTGGTTTTTTTTTTTCTTTATTTGCGTTTACTGAGGCCCTGGTCCAAAGCCTCCTGAAGTCATTGTGAGTCTTTCCATTAGCTCCGTTGGACCCTGGTATCAGACCCCTGGGACCAGGCTGGCCACCTCCTGCTGAGAGCCGTGTCCTTTGGTGGGACCCGTACTGACTTTGTTAGGGCTTTTTCCTCACGTGTGGCCTGAATGAGCCACCAGAACCTGATGTATTGCTAAAGAGGCTATTTTTTTGGCAGAATTCTCCATATAGAGAATTGTAGTATCACAATTTTCAGTCAGTCAGTCAGGTGTCAAAGTGACTTTAGCTGGCGTTGTAAGCCCTCTTTGCTGTGGAGGATTGAGCCCTGCAGAGGTTAGCCTGAGCCCATGAGCAAAAAGAATTTCTTATTGACATCAGTAGATTAAATAAAGCTGCCTATTTGGAGACCTTTTCCTTCCCTTTTTCTCTGAAAGGTGGTTAGTGTGTCCTGAGGAGCGTCAGTCAAAACTACAAGAGCACAAAGTACTCGGCGTTGCTCGCTTTGGCCTCTCCAGGTGGTTTGGAGGAATCGGACTGAATATGGTGAGCACTTGCCAGTGAGATTGGTGCAATTTCCACCATCCAGCATTATGCCAGTTTAGAGAATAGAGTAACTCCAAAATCGAATTAACATAGTCTTCTCTCTTTCCCCTCCCCCCCACCTTGTAGAAGAGGAATAATAAAACAAGTCCTGTGTATTTCTATGTGTCCCATATGAATCTAGCAGATCTGATGTTGCATCTATTAGTTTGCTTTGACAGAGAGAAGTTGTTTTGACACACGACCCGGCAGGAGGGCATTATGCAGCCCATAAAAGCGGGTCTGGACAGCGGATCTCACCAGTCCCAATGCACACAAGCAGCCTGCAGATAGCCCATGGGTCACTCCAATTAGCCAACGTTACCGGGCTGAGAACAGTGTGCTGGGATCTCCAAAAGAGCCAAAGGCAATTTGGCACCCGGTTCAGCCTGGTTTTCCATTGAGGTTTCCTACACAGGTCTGGTTACAAGGACAGGGAACTGCTGGAGAGGGTACAGCAGAGGCTACAAAGATGATGAGGGACCTGGAGCATCTCTCTTACAAGGAGAGGCTGAGGGACTTGGGTCTTTTTGGTCTGGAGAAGAGAAGGCTGAGGGTGGATCTGATCAATGCTTATAAATACTTAGAGGGAGGGTGTCAACAGGATGGGACTGGTCTTTTTTTCAGTGGTGCCCAGTGACAGGACAGGAGGAAATGGGCACAAACTTGAAGAAGTTCCACCTAAAGATGAGGAGGAACTTCTTTCCTGTGAGGGGGGCAGAGCCCTGGCAGAGGCTGCCCAGGGAGGGGGAGGAGTCTCCATCTCTGGAGACATTCAAAACCCACCTGGACAAGTTCCTGTGCCACCTGCTCTGGGTGGACCTGCTCTGGCAGGGGGTTGGATTAGGTGATCTCCAGAGGTCCCTTCCAACCCCATGTCATTCTGTGATTCTGTGACGGCTGTGTGCCACCTCCAGGGCTGGAGCTGCACAGAGATGATGGATGGCAAGAAGAAAGGAAAAGGAGGAAAGAAAGGAAAAGGAGAAAAGATTCTGTGAGCTTCTGGAAACCTTACCCTTTACCATGTACTGAGTGTTGCTGTTGGGCCTCTTAGGAGCTTATTCTTATTTGCTTTGGGGCTTTAGAATCATGGAAACTAGTGGAAGCACCCAGGAGACTTGACTACCGGGTCCGTCTGTGCCGGGCACTGTGAGAATGTACAGTATATACCACATGCAGACTGTATAGAATCATAGAATGGTCTAGATTGGAAGAGACCCTTGGGATCATCGAGTCCAACCATCTACCCTACTCTACAAAGTCCTCCCCTACACCATGTCCCTCAGCACTGCATCCAAACAGCCCTTGAACACAGCCAGGGATGGTGACTCCACCCCCTCCCTGGGCAGCCTGTTCCAATGCCCGACCACTCTCTCTGTGAAAAATTCTTTCCTAATGTTCAATCTAAACCTCCCCTGTTGGAGCTTGAAGCCGTTCCCTCTCGTTCTGTCACTACCTGTGAGAAGAGACCAGCACCAACCTCTCTACAGGTCCTTTCACGAAGTTGTAGAGAGTGATGAGGTCTCCCCTCAGCCTCCTCTTCCTCATACTAAACAGTCCCAACTCCCTCAGCCGCTCCTCATACGATTTGTAACGGGTACCAGGATGTATAGTTCCCGTGTCCAACACACCTGAAGTTCTTCATCTGCAGAGAGCTGGACCTTGGGAGGCTGTGAAGTTCCTGCAGATGTTTGCTGACAGCTGGCTCAGCCACGGGGCCTCTGATGGTGGCCGGGTCAGAAATGGAGCCCAAATCTTCTGTCTCGGCCCAGTGTCTAATCAGGGCAGTGTCTTGTGCAGGATCAGGTCTTTTGTTTTAGCATCACAGGACTGCGGCTTGATCCCGTAAACCCTTCCGTGGGGGCGGGGGTAATCTCTACTTATGGGATTAGTCTCGTGGAAAGCCCTCCTGTGTAAACACAGTGCTCGCAGGGGCAGAGCTTGGGCAGCCCCTCGGCTCCGTGTGTAAGAGATGCCACGCTGGAGCAGGCAGCACCCTCCGGATCGTGCCCACTGGTTTTTTTCCTCCATCAGCCCCCGATGTTAATGGGTGGCAAAGCGGGAATTATGCGGATCCTAAATTGTATTTGTTTGAGGGATCAGGCATTGTCTGCGCCTTCCCCTCCCCTTCGCCGGGAGCAGTGGGCATTCCCCGCAGAAAGGGAAAACTGAATGAACTGATTGCTTAACCTCTCCTGACTCTACCCTGGTGGTAGATCATTAATGGTGTAGAAAACGAGGGCCAGCGCTGGCAGCACAGGGTGGGGTGTGTGTGCATCTTTAAGAGATTTATGTGGAGGTCTGAGATGAGGAGACAGCACTGTGGTACATCATCATGCAGGAGACATCAGAGACGTTCTTCTTCGCTTCGGTGCATTATCATAAAAAGTGATTTAGACTAGAGCTGATTGATGCAAATGGTCCTCTGTTCTTTCCTATCATTAGCGGCCTCTTTCAGTGGCCAGAGGCAGTGATTAAAGCTGTCATTTGGAGCTGCTCATTAAAGACAAGCACCCGAGTAGCAGGAGGAAAAAAGGTTGAAGAAGCATGATTTTTTTTTTTTTTTCCCCCCTTTCCTTAAAAAAAAAAGGCATTATCCTTTTTCCAGCTCTGGCTCTACAGAAAGTCTCTATTTGATGTGGGTGAGAATTGCAGGTGGTTTAAAAAATAAAATCAGAACTACCTTATTGTCACTTAATATTTTGAGGACAGCACAGCTCAGTGTTAAGAAGATCATTATAAAGGTATCACTGGGTGTATTTGTTATGAAATAACCTGATGAAATTCTAAACAGCATTATTCCCACAAGCCGGGGATTGCCACGTGGAAATTGTGCGGGGCCGTAATGACTGTTCTTTTTGGGGCTGGCTGAGAGGGCTGAGGAGAGGCACACGCGGAGACGCCGGATGGTGATTAGATTTGACATGCTTTATCATAACAGATTTGCCTCTTCAGACTTCAAATTCTTCAGGGCAAGGACTTTGTTTCGCTATAGATATGTAGAGCGTGTCACACAACAGAGCCGTGATCTTGAGTGGGACTTCTAGACGTCCTCGTACCACAAATGAGAAATCAGGGCAGATTGTTGTTAAATACACGTCTGGCAGCGGTGGTTTTGTGTAACCACGGATGCTACGAGTCATCCATACAATTGTCCGTGGAGTAGTCGTGAAGCTGAGGGTCCAGTGATTATTCCTGAGTGTCTTTGGTTGGTGCCTCCTCCATGCTCTGAGGTCACGGGCAAGTGGGCCAGTTGCCGTTCCTCAAGGGCAATTCCTCCGTCCTTCTGAGGCTGATGGAAATGCTGATGGAAATCCTCCATCCTTCCACCCCGGCTGGAGATGTAATGGCTGGAGCTGGTGAGGGGTCTGGGTGGAGGGGTGGAGGAGCGCAGGGAAGGGGACAAAAGGACACGGCTTAGGAATAGCAGAGCCTGGTTAGGAGCCAAGGAGCCTCTGGCTCGTTGGGAGAGGCGGCGGTGGCCCACGGGCAGGTTAATTGCCTGCTGTACACGTCCTCTTCCCCGCACGCCGGCTGCTGTCAGAATTAACACGTTTTTAAAGAGGTCACAGCCGGAGAAGCTCGATAAGTGCTTTTAGGCCAGCCTAATAGAAGATGCTGAGGAATGACTGAGGGGAAGTTATGATGATAGTGAAGGAGTAATTTAGCATATTAGGGGAAATATGTCAAACCAAACTGATTGCTATAAATACAGCCTTCTTATTTCAGAATCTGGCTGTGCCCCAAGGATTTTCCTATGAAATTATGGAAGTGCAGCTTACTTATTACTCGCTGACTTTCACACTATTGTGCCTTCTTTTTTCGGTCATGTGCTTAACGCTGTCTAATTGGTACCTTTCCGAACATGCTCATTTTTCTTTTAGCGATCCCATGTGAGACAGAGGAGACAATGTTGTGACTCTGAGGGGGTGGTGGCTTCCTTAAACCCAGTGTTATTCTTCAGGAGAACCGTTCTGCAGGGAGATTTCGTGGCTGGGGCAGGTTGTGGGCCGAGTTGGGGGGGTGAAGGGGCTGGGGGCTTCACAAGGAGAAGGGGCACTTGCTGGGCTGAGTTTAGGGGGGGCTGTGGATGGAGCCGGCGGCGGAGGCGAGAAGCAGAGCTTGCTGAAGGTAGCTGGGAACAGCCAGTTTGGGATTTGCCTGTGATTTTTTAACAGCTAGCTTTTCCAAACTGGGCCAAATTGCTTCCAACAGAGCCTACTTCTGCTTGTCTACTCGAGTGTGATCCTACTCTCACAGCAGTCATTACATATTATACATTAGATACATTATATTTTAATGTATATCCTCCTAACACTCCAATAATCCTTAGTGTACTGACAATGGTAATATTAAATGCCAGAATAAGTGAGCATTTCGTGTGTCGTGTCATTCAGGTTTTGGCTGTAATTGATCTGAACAACAGTTAAGGCTTGAAGACACGTATTTTTAATTTTGGAAAATGCTCTGCGGCTTATCTCCTAGAATTCACTTTGGGCAGCAAAGACATTTAGTATAAGCAAGGAAAAGGGTAATTGTGTCAACAGAATTAAATGTTACTATAGTTTTAGACCATTTTCTCCTCCATATCCATCAAACCCAAGTTGCCAACAATTAGAAAACTGAAACGTTTCTAACAGAATTTCTTTTCTTCTTTGTTTCAGTTTTCTTATATGCCAACTGAGACATTCTCTGCATTCATCTTTCTTTCCTCCTTTTTCTTTCTTTCCTCCTTTTTCTTTTTTTCCTCCTTTTTCTTTCTTCTTGCCATCCATCATCTCTGTGCAGCTCCAGCTCTGCTCTGGAGGTGGGACACAGCCTTCACAGAATCACAGAATGACATGGGGTGGAAAGGGACCTCTGGAGATCATCCAGTCCAACCCCCTGCCAAAGCAGGTCCACCCAGAGCAGGTGGCACAGGAACGTGTCCAGGTGGGGTTTGAATGTCTCCAGAGATGGAGATTCCACCACCTCCCTGGGCAGCCTCTTCCAGGGCTCTGCCACCCTCACAGGAAAGAAGCTCCTCCTCATGTTTAGTTGAAACTTCTTATATTCAAGTTTGTGCCCATTTCCTCTTGGAAATTTCCTCTTCCTCTCCTTGAGGAAGGCCCCGGGGATGATTTGTGGTATAACTGATGGATGCCACCAACGGGGAGCGCTGGGTGCGGGTGTGACAACCCGAGCAGCCCATGTCCTGTGCCACAGAGGAGCTTCATTCTGGTGTCCCCAGCAGTAAAACCTCGGTGGGCTGAGGCGCCACACTGGCAGTGTCTCCTATCATTTGTGCCATAATAAACTTAAACTATATTATTTTCTTGGTGTACCTAAGGAGTGTTATTAATGAGAGGGTGTTAAGATGGACACTTTCATTATCCTCTCTTGCTTATGTTTGTCAGTGCTACAGGTTGTTTAATCTCCACTTTTGACTTTGCTTTATATCTTTGATTATTCCATTCAGAGTGTGTGGCGCAGCAGAGCTTTCAGTAAAACTACTTCTGCGATGATGACAGTATTGATTATTGTAGTTTCTCTATAATGCCCTACATGTACATGACACTTATATATTTACAGCAGGGTCAGTCCCCACCTTGCAAAGCTCACAGTGTCGGGCTGTTGTCGGTGTTGCTGTCAGCCCCACCGTCCCAGCTCGCTGCCGGGACTGGAGCGATACAAAACCTTATTGACTTTGAAGTTAGTCCCAAAGAAAAGAGCAGTTTGGCCCCACGCTGGCCTGGATTTAGCTCTGGAGCTTGGGAGACGCCAGTTCAGGCACAAAGGGCAGAGAGCGTGGTTGAGCAAGTGTGAAGATAATTTAAAATTTCATTTTGTTTCATGTATTTTTACCGTGGAGCAACTTAACAACTCTCAGGTCAAGAGAGCATTTTGAAGCTATTGATTAATATTGTTAATAAACTACTTGGAGTTGCTGAATGAGACTCAGGTTAAGAGAACAAAGTATAGATGTAGCACATGCATCATAAAATAGAGGTATATTAGTATTGCTTATCTGGGTAGCCTTTGTATTCTCTGTCTTCCTATCTCAATATCGGTGTATGGAAACACCTTCAAAGAAACACAGTGATGTGAGAACTTCTGGATCCTAAACCGTAAAGTTATGCTCTGTTCCTGTCAAAAAATTAAATCTACAATTCACATTTTCTTCCTGATGGAGAAGTTGCAATAATTTGGGGGTAAATTAAAAATACAATCCAATCATTTCCTTGTAAAACCTGGTGCTGACATTAGCCTTTAGTTATGACATTGCAATTATCTCCATAGCAACCCGGTGTGATGTGACAACCACAATGACTGTAGGTTCACGTGCTCTTGAGCTGGAGCCCAGGGAGCTCGTTTCTTGCCTGAGCCATTCCTGATTTCCTCCTTTCTTACGGTAGTTTTGTGTCGGTGTAACGTGGCTGCACTCAGCTCGGGTCTGATGCACCTACTCAAAGAGCAGAGAGTAAGATTCTGTGCGTTTATGGGAGTCTTTCAAGCATATTAAGGAGCAATATCTTATATGGTCTCTTCCATTAATAAATAATTTTGAGAAAGCTCATACATGAATACAGTACTTTCAGGCCATTACGCGCAGGAATACATTATCAGGGTAGATTGCACCTTTGTTAACTGTAAAGCCTGTTCTTTAGTCAAACGTATTTTGCGTCTCCCTGAAGCCTGGCAGGATCCTGGCCTGAGGAAAGCTGAGAGAAAGAGAGGCTTATTGCAGATTGAAATGTCTGAAAAGTCTGAAAAGGTACAAGCCCAAACCTGTTACTAGTTTTAGATTGGATTGCGTTTTATATGTCTTAATTCCTTGTTCTGTCCTTAGGTTCCCCGATGATAGATATTCTAGGAAAGACTAAGAGACCTTCTCCTGTGCTTTCATTTTCAGTCTGTTGAGGTTATGATATAGAGCTGCCCCTTCAAATTGAGGTTGCGTTGCAAGGTTTCTCCTTCAGAGACCATGGCGGTGTGGCTGAGCTGAACCCGTAATCTGTTCTAACATCTCCACCTTCGAGGCTGGCTGGAACATCGAGGCTGAGCAAATTCATTTTCAGCCGGGCATTTCCAGCTCTTGCTGTCACCAAAAATGGCCGGAGTGAAACCTGCAGCACACTCAGTGAAGAAATGACTCCGCAGCATGAGCTCAAGGCATTTTTGTTGTAGAAATGCATTCACAAGAATGCCTATAATTTGATAGGAAAAACTTTTAAATTATTCTTATTCCCTTGGTGCAATCATGGATTGAATGGTGATGGAGCCTTCCACCTCCAACTTTAATGGTTTTGTGTCTGGCTGTGGACACTGCTCTATGTGTTCATTAGGCCACCAAGTTGGTATTGCTATTATTGCACAGTTCTGTAAAAGTGGTGGTTGTATATAGATATATAGAGAGATATATACACAATATGTCACTGCTACCACCTTTTAAGAGAAGAACTTGTTTTCTACAGGCATCAGGACTAAGATGTATTTCACCACCCTCATGTGTAGCAAGTTGGGTGATTAAATTTCCGTGTGGTGAGGTAAGACAGCCTTCTAGAAGGATTTATGTCCGTGTCACTCTCTAGGCTGCGTATTTGCTTTTTTGTTACGCTGCTGAACTGTCCTGGAAGTGTCTGAGGGCTTGCTGTGTGTGTGTGTTATATCTTTTTCTTGTTTTCTGGCTTTTGCACCTAGTATTCCTGAAATCAGATTGATTTATTTTTCTGAATTGACTGGACCCCAAGAGTAAGCTGCAAGGAGCCAGGGTACCGTGTTGTGCTTGATGTGTGATTTGGTGATGGGAAGGAGGTTGCAGTGCAGAGCTTGGGAGCAAACAGGAGCTGCCTCTGGGCTATGAGAGGGAAGGAGTGAGACTGCAGAGAAATTGGCTGCCATGGGCTTCCTCAGGGTAGTAACCTGGTCCTACAGTAGCCAGACTGCTCACCCTTCCTCCTGCCTTTATTCTGCCTCTTCCTCATGCTGCTGGTGTCCTGGGGCTCCTCCATCACACGGGTACCCCACAGCTCTCCTCTCCCCTTCTCAGGAGGGGCCATGGGGCAGAGCTTGGAGGGTAGGGAGGAACCTCCTAATGGTGCTGGGTCTTCCCCAGCTCCTTGCGAAGCAGGAAGAGTCAACTCAGGTTCTCCTGGCACAGGACAAAGCTGCCTTTGATGTGACAGAGAAGACTGCTCCAGCCCCCTGGTCCTGTAAATCTGCTGAGATGTCACACGATCCACTCCTGATGTGCCGAGTGTGGGAAAACGCAGAGCAGTGAGACTGTAGCCAAAGGGCAGGGAGAGAGCTAGAAAAAACTTGAAGCTTTTGGGAGATACTGGCTTAACGCACCCAGCAGAGCTTGAATTTAGCCACTGTGGCATTCCATGGGGTTCAACCCGCAAGGAGCTCAAAGCTGGACTTCGTCATTGCTCTTCAAAATATTTCACTTCTATTAAATTGCTCTCAATAGCTGTCTTGCTGCTGGTTTTCTTCTGGGCTCTGTTATCCAGTCTTTATGCATTATTTCTTCCCTTTTTTCTGAGAATGAAAAAGTGACACCTTACCCTCCTGCAAAGCAAAATTGATCTTTCTCAGTACTGACAGTTGGTGTTTGCAAAATATCTCCATTTAAAAGGTTTGACTTTCCACCTGAGACCTCCAGTAAATCTGTCCCCTGCAACAACCGGAGCTAAGAAAACTCTGAAAGGAACTAAAATTCCTATGTAAACATGATTGAAGCATCCCTTTACCCGGCATGCTTAGCACTGTTTTTGCTAAGGATGATCCCAGTTAAGGGATGGGGGTTTCATTGGGTTTGTTCCCTCCCACTCCAGCTTATTTGGAGGGATCTGTGGCTTTCAGGACACCACCAATAAAAGGACTGGCCCTACCAACATCACTAAAATGTGGGCTTCGGTGGGACTATTCAAAGTCCCATGACCTGCAGTTGTGTAGGCTCGATCCGGAATCTGCTGAGGTGTCACTGGAAGTCCTCCTGTGCTTTCCCTGGGGCCTTCAGTTTCTGCAGCTCAGCTTTTCCAGCTGCAGAACAGCTCCTCAACCGCGGGGTTCACCAGCAGCATCTCCCCTGCTCTCCGTGCACTCTGGCTGGATAGAGAGCTATTTAGGTTGGCTTAAGGTTTTAGTTTCTGTATTAATTCTCTCCTGACCCTCGTTAGCCGAAAGGAAAAAACAATTCTGAAAGGGTTTGATTTCCTAATATTGTATCTTCTGTATCTGCAATGCCTGTTGTGGCCTATTAAGAATTAAACTGAGATCACTAAACTCATTTCATTTATGCCTTGGGCCTCATTCAAACCCTGGTTTCCCAGCAAAGTAAGGCCAATGGATTAACGTTTCACCTAGCTCAATGGAGTGGTTTTCATCTCTTTTAATGCCTTTGGCATTAAGGAAAAAAAAGAAAAGAGAGGAGGGAAAAAAAAAAAAAAGGGAGGATGATGCTTTGACTGCACCAGAGCATTTTGTTAGTGCTCTGGCAGTGCCTTTACTGGGATTATTTTGTAGTGTGCTGGGCTTTATCCCGCTTCCAGTGGGAGGGGAGGAGTGGCAGAAACGATTATTGCATCTTTATATCGTTAAGCAGTTTGTCTGACCACAAAATTTTTTTTTTTTTTTTTTTTTTTAAAGGGATTTGGGTCTCTCTCTTTAAAAGGCAGCCTGGTCTTCCCTGGCCACGACCGGCAGCATTAGCTGCTGTCAGACAAATTACAGTATGGGTGAAGCTGTGATATCGACATGTGCGACTTGATCTTTTTTAATGGGGGCACCACAGGGGTTTCTGACTGCCCCACTGAGCTTAATGTTCTGTAAGGAAAAACAGACACAGAACTGAAGGACATTTCTAATGGGCTGCCTGCTTAACCCTTTGGTGGCCGCTTGCCCAGCTCCACAGCCTCGCTCTTTTTCTTCAGGGTGAGTGTTTAAGGGGGCCCACAGGAGATGACGTTGAGTTATCCTCAGCCTTCTCCACTGCGATACCTGGGAAAGCACCGTTCTGTAGGGACGCGGCTGTCCTTCCTCCCCCTCCTCTTCTCCTTAGTCCATAATTAAACCAAATGGTTGCAAACTCTCTGGTGAAAGGAGCTCTGTAATTATAACAACAAAATAGCTTGTAAATTGGAGTTGTCTACTTCTTTATATTAACAACAGCTTTATGTACAAGTGCGGCTATTTATTTTGACCTTTCATAATAATTAGCTTCCTAGGGATAAAGAATTCGACATCTATGAATTCAGCAATGCAGAACAGCAAAGGTGAAGACCCTTCTGGAGAGTGGGGAATTCTGCAGATTGATTCGAGGTTTATTTTTTGGTGTGCATGTGATCCTGTCCTTTTTTTACGTTGTTAACAACCTCCGAAATCCAACCACGCAAACTGCAGGACGTGGGGATTGCAGTAGCTCTACCTTCTCCCTGTGTTACCTTCCTGCCATCTCAGAGTGCTGCTCGGGAAGGTGTCTAAGGCTCTGGAGATGGGGAATTAACAACTACTGCTTTGAAGGGATAGAAAACCAACCTTGCCACGGCCACCAACTGAAAGGCTCTCTTATTTTGCTTAAAACCTCAGCCTAAATGTCAGGTATTTTCTTGAATTTTGGTTACCCTGTTCAGTTGGTTTGCCCCCCTAACTTTTACCCTGCCTCAGTTTTCACCGAGTCAGTGGTCCATGAGCACAGGGTGCAGGGAATGCATCGTGTGCCCCTGAAGCCTTTCAATGGATAGATTATTGCAGTATCCATTTATTATTAATTGTCATTAGCACTAAAAAGCCATGAAGGCTCTTAGCATCTTGTTTACTTCATGCAGCTCATATTGAGGACTCCTCTCTAGCTCTTGAGATAGTGGAGGAGTTGTAAATAGAACTTAAAAAGTAATAAAACCTATATTCACTGCCGTATGCTGCTTTGAGAGGCAACTGCTTATCTGCTGTGCTGCGTCACTGGCAGGGATGGGACTGGAAGGAGCAATTTCCTGGAAATGCATGATTTCTAATTCTTTTGGCTATACCCTGTAGAAAAAGTCATACGAGAATATTTCCATCCCTTGGCAGAACCTCATGAGGGACAGGTAAGGGCCAGGAAATTTCTTCTTTAGTTATTTTCCATAGATGCTCAGAATTCCCCCATCATCAAAGGTGACTGAATTATTTTACCAAGAAAGCAGAGGGGGTTTGGCTTCGTGCTGTTGCGGTGACTGCCCGAGGACAGACGTACCTGCTCAGCCTGAGGTCTGGTTTTGGGCAGATCTGAGGTGGCAGCGTGAATTTGTAGGATCGGTGCCACCCAGGGTACCCCCACACTCGCCTCACAAGGTGTTTTTTCTCACCACCAGTTCAGACCATTGAGTTGCTGGTACGGAGTGGCAGTTTCCTTAGCCCACTGTCTGTTGTGTATTTAGGTGCAATGGACTAAGCTTGTAAGGGGATTGCTCAAGAGAGGCTTTAGATGGGATCATCCCTTGGGTCTTACTCTGGGTTTCCCTGAGGGTAGGGGACTGTGCAGGAGGACAGAGTTAGCTTTGCTCTACGTGCTTTTGGAGATCCAGTGTAGACGTATGCGGCATGAGAGAGGCAGATCAAGGCACAGGGATGAGTTCAGCATCGATTCTGTACAAATTGGAGTCAAGTATTTGAGGCTGAAGCCACTGAGGATCCCATGGCTTGCTAAAGGTTATTCTTCATATGCTGCCTACAACATGCCTCGCCTTTACACCTTGGTTTTGGGGTGTGTTTGGGTTTATCTAAGCGTGCCATGGCCATAGTTGCAGGATAGGTAATAGTAGAGTGGGGCATTCCTGGAATATCCCAGCAATATTAATTTGGTCTGAGTCAGGTGTATTTATGTGGTTACATTTCTGTCCGGTTGGCCAACGCATATGATAGAAGTTTATGTTGGCTCTTGTGATCTCCGCTGGCTTTATACGAGCTGTGAGATGACAGATGATACCTCCTCAAGGGTGAAGTTTGCTGGGACAAACTCGCCCATCCACTTTTTTTTAAAAATTTGCATTGGCAGCGGGAGTTGATACACAACCAGCCCTTTGAGTTAGAAGGCTGCAGGGCTTTTCGTCAGGCAAGTACCACCCTAAAATTGGGTTTATTGTGCAATCAAACCACCATCTTAGTGCCTGTGGGTGCACAGGACTCTTGTTCTCTACCTTCTTGCACCTCTGCAAATACCTTCTATCTGCTTGTGTTGGAGCAAAGCCACTCTGTGCACACTACCCCTTGTTTTGCAAGGAATCAAAGTAGTTAATGTTGCCAGCCTACTACTAACAGAAACAGGGAATAAATTGGTATTTAAAGTTTATAAACTCCATAGCAGGGAGGGTTGATAGCCCTGCAAGGACAAAGGGGGTAAAATTCTTTTACGGGAAAGTAGCGTCTGAATGCTGATCAACTGAAGGAAAATGTCATCATGGTAAAGCCTGATTGAAGTTATGAAAAATTGTCCCAAGGAAGTAGGAAGTGCTCCACCAGCACGGGCACAGCACAGGTACGTTGTCACAGAGCAGGGCGACGTGGCTGAACTGGGCTTTTTCCAGTTGTGCCCTGTGCAATTCTCACAGTGAGCTCAGAAGGCGACCTTCAACAACAGGCATCAAAGAAAACAATAAATATGTGTGTGTATATATATTTTTATTTTTTTGAAGTATGTGGGTACTTGTTTAGCCACCCAGGACAGTGAGAGGTGCACGGGCTGTCTGAGGTCAGGGTGATAAAGCCCATTTTGGGGCGCTCACTCCTGCCTGCGCCACGGCTGTTGGCCTTTGTGCTCTCTCCAGCAGGTGCCCAGGGAGCAGCAGCAGTGGTTTGGGGGGTTAGCATCTGTTACTCTGAGATCCTGAAACATTAGCCCCTGGCAATTAATATAATTACGTCATTAATGTCACACCCCTGATGTTACTGTGTGTCAGAGTCAGACAATTGCAGTGTTGTGATTTCTTAGTTATGTAAAAGGCGATTAAGGCAATTAAGTGGGTGATTAAAGCTGCTCAGTCAGAGGTGCTGACTGATGCTATTACCAAGAAGCCGCAGTGGTGTATCGCAGCAGCGGTGGGAAGGCCCCCCATCAGCAGGGACTGCTGGCAGCCCGGTGTCGGGGTGTTCCTCCCGTTCGCACCCCCGCGTGTCCCCCCGCTTCCCCGGCCACGGGGAGCTGCCGAAAGGTGCGGAGGAGAAGCGAGCACATACAGCACCAACCACATGGTTAAATAAAAAGCTTCAATGTTCCCTTTGAAATGAGCATTATTGGCTTTATTTAATTAAATATGGATTTACACTATAAATATTGGAGCTCATAGAGCCCATATTTCAATTAATGGATCATTTATATGTCATGCTCGCTTTGTAATTACTGGAATGTGAAAATACAATGAACTGAAATGATTTCCCCTCCTCTTCAAATAAATCTGAGCAAGAATCAGATAGAGACTGTTTTCCTGCCCAGAAGCACGCGGGGATGTGTCTGTGCCCAGGACGACCACACGCGCGGGACGGGAGAGGGGGTTTGGGGCAGGGAGGACGCGGGGATTTGGGGAGGCGTCGCTGTTAATACCACGGGCGGTTCTGTGGGACTGAAATCTGTGTCAACGAAGCGTTTGGCTCCCGGGGTGAGGCTGGCTGTTAAGTTGACAAATACAATGTACCGTTTGGTGCAAATGATGTAGATCCGTTGTTTTTGTTTCTGGTTAGGACACCAAATGAGCCCCTTTAGAAGCTGTGTTTCGCGGCGCCGTCAGAAACCGTTTGATGGGGAGTTGGTGGGGTAAGGACTGGTTTTGGTTTTTAGTGCCCGGAGAGCAGAAAACATAGAAATGCCATTGTCTCTTGTCTTCTGAACGCTGCCCACACACATTTTTATAAGTCCCCTCCTTCTATTTGCAAGGATGTGGTATCCATTTTCCAGGGTATTTTATGTTAAAAAAGAAATATAAATAAATTTGTCAGGCTTTGCATCAAACCCAGTGGTAATTCAGACTGGCAAGGATCGGATGTCAGGAAATGGGGCCTTATTATTATTTTCTGCCGGGCAGAAGAACCAGCCCTGGCCTCGGCCATCTCCTCCTCCTCCTCCTCCTCCTCCTCCCTGGCCCCCGGCCACGCGTCCCTGTCTGGCCATGGCTGGTGGCAACCGTCAGCGCGGGCGTCGGAGCTGGCCTGGCCACCATTTCCTGACCAGCACAAGGTGGCTGGCAGGGCCCGGCCCCGCGCTGCCACGGCGTACATAATTCCATCAGAAAATATCCAAGGGTGGAAATCATTGTTCTCCGAACTAGCTGAGCTGGAGCCAGAGCAGAAATACTAAAGTCAGTTGTGCCTTTGAGCTGCCTATAACAGCGCCCTTTGGAGACCCATTTCATACAAAATTTGAAGCCTGTGTTTATTGCCCATTAAAGCAACCTTTATTTTATGGCAAATGTTGCAGTAATTGCCTTTTACGAAGAGCACTTTGTAACACACATGCACTGTTGAAAGAAAACCACTCTGGTATTGTCTATCGGGACTTAATGGCGCAATTAATTTTACTCCATCTGTTCCTGAGACTTTAAAGGAAAATGGATTTTTTTTTTGAGCGCACTTTAATGAAGAAGATAAAGCGGCCCGGCTGGTGTCCCACAGGCTCAGCGCAGTAAGTTCAGATTATTGCTCAGTCTGTCAGAATGGGCTGCTTCCCCCGGCAGCCGCCGCAGCCAGCAGCCCGCCCTGGCCCCTCGCCGCGCCATTCCTGATGACAAACTGCCAGCCGGCTCCCACAAAAGCGCGATTAAAATGTCAGCACAGGATGACGAAGGGGCCAAGAGGGTCCTCGGAGACAAACTGTGTTCGGTATGAGTTAATACTTCACTGCGGCGTGGGGCCGGGCTGCTGCTGTTCCAGGGAAGCGCGCGGCGGGGCCGGGCCATGGGCTGGTGTGAAAATGCAGATACACCTCGTGTGGCACAGCGCCGCCGGCCTCCGCTTATTTATACCGGCTGAGGGTCTTCCAGCACAGCCAGGCTGCTTTTTTTTTTATGTCCACCACTCTATATTGCTCGGAAAAATAGAGACGCGGGGTTTGTTTCCCTCTGCGGGGATGGGGCTGCTCTGGAGAAGGGCAGGGATGCCGTCGGGATGGCAGCAGGAGCCGGCCATGCTGCCACAGGCACCGTGTGAGAGGGGTTTTACTGATGGACCCCGCAAAGGGCCTGGAGATGGGGATGGAGATGGGGATTTTGCTGCAGAACCTGTGGCCTAGAGGCCCCTTTGTTCTCTGTCGTGGGGCTGGGGCTGCTACAAGGGCAGAAGACCCTCCTCAGGCGGCCGCGGTGCTGCCGAGGAAAGGCCCCCAAAGGGTTCGTGTTTGGGTGTAGATTGAAAGCACCGTGGTCGACTGAAGCTCTCCTCACACCATCCCTCAGCCTGCTGCTGCTTCCCTGGAGCCCTCCTGCTGGTACAGCTCCATGGGCATGGCTCCATGGGCACCAGGGCCTGTGCGAGGGCTTTCAGAGACGCGTTTGTGGGACCTGCTCAGAGCAGCTCTCAAAGAACAAGCCGACTCGTGCACGAGTTGTATGGGTGTGCTAAACCTGTGCCCGTGGGGCAAGTGTCCCCCTCTGCTCCCCTCGCCGTGTCCCCGCACACGGGGAAATGGTGACCCGGCCGGGTGTGAATGGACACGGAGTGGAGCCAGCGGGGCCTCAGCCCTCGCCCGTGTTTGCCGCCTCCGAGGGGGTAGGTCCCACTCTGCCGCTGCAGTTTAATTCCCCGAGAGCCCTCCTGAGTAGTTTCTGGGGGTGTGAGCGCGACAAAAGCCCGTAATGAAAAGGAGAGGAGATTTTCAGGGCTGGCATCCTGCTGGGAGCGATCTGCGCTCCTCCTGGGCAGCAGGTGGGAGCCTCGCCATTGTCCCTAATGGTTATTAGCCAGCGATGAGGAGGACAAATGTGGGGTCACCCCTCCCGCTGGCAGGGCAGCAGTTGCAGGATTTAGAGCCCCTAGGAGAGGAAGAAATGACATGGTTAGTACCTACAGCTCAGGATGTGACCTGCTCGGTTTTAAATGATCTGTTAGACTTTGGGGGAGGGAGAGCTGGGGACTGCTGGAGCAAGTTGAATTCAAAATATATTGCATACTTGAATTAAATGCAATCAGAGACATTCACTGATATCATAATGGCTCTTGAATAATCAGCACAAGACATAGGACTGGGCTATTGACTATTTAAAGCAAGATCCAGCAAGACAGAGATTGCAGAAGGCTGCCTTTGGTGAGGGGTGGGTTTTGTTTGCGATGCCATGTGCTGGTTCTCAATGAAGATTTAAAGCAAAGGATGTAAAACAGGAAGACTTTACATTTCCAATTAAATTTGCTTGCGTCTTACCATTTATCTTCAATTTAAAAAAAAAAAAAGACACATCTTCCCGGGTTTCTGTGCTCCTTATGGGTTTGCCTCATCCCACCTCTCTGACGTGCTCCTCTGCTGTGTCTCACCCCTCCCTGCTCCCTCGGCCTCCCCCCCCATCCTCCTCATCTTCCTCAGAGCGCTCCTGGCCGGGCTGACCTTTCTCCTGTGCCCATTCCACGAGAACAGCTCGCCCTTCTCCACTCCCAGCCACTTCCTCACCTCAGGTTGCCCCTTAAAAACTACTGATTGCTTTTTGCTACCACCGGTGCTAAATGCTGCACTATTACACCTTTCCCTGCTACTTCAAATTTCCATTTTTTGCCTTGTCATTACCTGCTGGCATGAATTTGTACCTTATTGCTATTAAATTTCAGGGGTTTTTTCATACTTAACTGTGTCTCCCTGTGTAGCTTGCCCTGCCTGGGAGCCACCAGCCCAGATGTATGTGGCACGGCTGGGCTAATAGCCCCGTGGCTATCCTGCTTGCCCGGGGATCTCCGAGCTCTTTGCCCACAGGAGCTGGGGCTTGGGGTGTCCCGTGAGGGCGAGTGAGTTGGGTTCCAGCTGGAGGAGCCGAAGCTGTGTGGATGCTGTGGTGAGACAGGGGGGTGGCAGGGATGGAGATACTGGGGGCTCCCGGCCGATGCTGCAGCCAGGGAGCGGGGCTCCTCCTCCTGCTGCTGCAGAGCGTTTTGTGGGACTTTCTTCAAAGGATTTGTAGGCAACTGAATTGTATTGTATCGGATTAGGGCTCCATAAGTTTACTATTTGCAGTATAGCATACATCTGCTCCCGCAGTAATCTCCCCTTGGATGGGATGCACATTTATTCTGTGAGCTGCTTCAACAGGAAAATAAATGTGCCCATCTCGGTGTGTTATTGAGGGAGTAAAGGGATGCAGCTGGTCCCAAGCTCATTCAGCAAACCTGCGCCGTGACTTACGGCTCTGCTCTGCACACACACTGCCATGGGCTCTCCGAGCGCTGCCTGGCAATGTAAGGGCTTAGAAGTAGGTTCAGTCGGGGCAAGATTCCTGTCTAACACTTGGTGCTTTCCAAACCCTGCGGTAAATCCCCTGCTGAATGGAGCACTGTGCTGGCTTTTCAGGGCTGGGGAGAAGGGAGGGTTGAAAGGTTTGCCTTTGCATTCTGCACGGCTCGCCTGACGCAGACGTATAAACCGCAGGAGGTTTGCGCTCGTGTTTTCCCAGCTCATTTCCCATAGCCTGAGAAGTGATCCCTGAGTGTCAGGTGGCACGAAGGCCACTTTCCATGGGGAGTAAAGCGAAACAAACCAGCCCGTTCCTCTGTGTGGTGAGCTCTAATTTACCCTTTTAAGTGTTGCTTACACAGAGGTGGAAATGACTGTCCCCCAGTTACCAATTTGGGCTCAGACGGCATCTCCCTGACGCTGAGCTTCGTTTCAGGAGCTTTCTGTATTAGGCTGAGGAACCTTTTCAGAGCTGCTAGGATGGCAGGGCCATTTTGTCCCTCAATGGAGCTTTGATCCATTCCCAAAATGTATCTTTCCCCATTCACTGGGGAAATATAAAAGCTGAGATGGCAACCTCTGGCTTCAGAGAGGGGTCTCCTGCCTGGTGGGTATGTCTGGCCTGGTGGATCTGGTGAAAGGACAGTGAGAGGCTCTGAGGTGGATTCCTGTGATTGGGAAAGTTCGGTGTTGACAGCCCTGAGAGGATGAGAAGACTTGCTTAAAACAATGAGTTTTTTTCAGTACTAAAAATTGGGTTGTTTAGAGGGGGTCAAGCTTTTCCTTGGGCTCATGAAGAGCAGAATTTCCTTTTTTCTGTATTTAAATGAAAGCCCAGAGCCCAGACTGACCCTGGGAATCAGCAGGAACTGAGATTAAAGATGCACATACTCTGCAAAGGTTCAACTAACTGGAAAACAAAGATCCTGAGAATTCAGGACTTAGGGCAGTCGTGTTATTTACTGTTTTCCAGATGTAATCTGTGGTATGCGAGGCACCCTAATGAGGCTTGTTTCCTCTCTCCCATATGCCGTATTGTCAATCAGAAGTAAATTCGTTCAAGGCAGTGGCAGTACACTGCGGGGGACTGGTTGTGAGTAAGAATGAACCTGAACCATGGGGACCTTATGAAAGAACGCGGTTAGATTTAGGTTGAGGCTTAAAATGTTTTGAATTTTTTTTTTTTTTTTTTAGTTAAAAAAAAAAAAAAGAAGAAAAATCAAACACCCACGCTGTGAAGTGCTCAGGTGGCAGCAACACCTGTGTGCTCCTGAGGAGTCCCAGTAGTCACAGCGTGAATATGGCAGTGGAAAACAGGCTGCGAAATCAACATCCAGCATTTCAAGAGGCCTAACAAGAAGGAGACCCGATGCCTTAAAGAAAATACACAAAATACTAGTAAAAATCTTCTTTTCATGACAATATGCTTAAAATACCACCCCGACCCAAGGGAAAAGTATAATAGCGTTTTTAGACAGTTCTTTGAGAGCAAACATTGGATTTGCCCTCGTGTATTAGATCAGCAAGGAAACAAATGCTGTTTCTGTGGCAGAGGGATGGCAGAAGATGGTGTGGTGCCATCGGGAGCCCTGTGGTGTCTGTGAAGGGGGTACGAATTCTCCCTGGCTCCTTGCAGCAACCAGATGGTGCCCTCAAGCCTACAATTTGTTTGCCCTTCCTTTGATTTTTCTGAACTCCTTTGCTGGTGTTAGCGATCCTAAAATTACCACTGTTTGGTTTACAGGTCAGCCAAACCCCAGGCCCAAGTCCCCATCCCCTTTCTCTGGAGCTCAGGCTGAATTCCCATTCTTGCCCGGTGGCTCAACCTTTCCGCTGGCTCCAGCAGGAGCTCCCAGCTTTAAATCCCATGAAAACTCTGCAGTGCTCTGAGTCTGGGGCCGAGTTTTCCAGCACCATCTCCCAAGGGCTGGATGTGCCCTGCCGGGGTGCTGCTGTGGGTCCCCCCTGCCCTTGGTGGGTCCCTGCATGTCCCCTGTGTCCCTCAGCTGCTCCCCAGGCAGGGCTGGCCCCCGCAGCCTGGTAAGGGGGGGGATTAAGGCATCATCGGGGCTCCCAGTGGTGTCTGCGCCAGCTGCCTTGGCTGTGAGTGATGCAAAGTGCTGTTGAACACTCACTTTACACCTTCCCTTGCTCTGTTTCTCCGCTCTGCAGCCAAGCTTGAGAGTAATGCTCAGCTTTTACCCTGGGATTTCTCAGTGGTGGGTTCTAGGGCTCTGTAAAGACTGGTCGCCCTCTCCCTTTGGGGACAGCGGTGACACAGAATCACAGAATCTTAGTGGTTGGAAGGGACCTCTGAGATCATCGAGTCCAACCTCAAAAAAAAACAAAAAACAAAAAAAACCCACCAAAAAAAAAAAAACCCACCACACCAAACGCCCACCAAAAACACCGCACCCACCAACTAAACCCCACTCTCAACACCTCACCATAAACCAATAACCTTGGGCACCAGAGCATGCCCTGAAGAGCCATGTCTATATGTTTCTTAAAGACCTCCAGGGATGGTGACTCCACCACCTCCCTGGGCAGGCTGTTCCAGTGCCTGACCACTCTCTCAGTAAAGTAGTTCTTTCTAATACCTAATCTAAATCTCCCTTGCCGCAACTTCAGACCATTTCCTCTGGTCTTGTCGTT
>NW_015090977.1:8243023-8243366 GCF_001431845.1 Calidris pugnax
AATGAGGTCTCCCCTCAGCCTCCTCTTCTCCAAACTAAACATGCCCAGTTCCCTCAGCCTCTCCTCATAGGACTTGTTCTCCAGGCCCTTCACCAGCTTGGTGGCTCTCCTCTGGACACGCTCCAGCACTTCAATGTCCTTCCTGTGGTGAGGGGCCCAGAACTGAACACAGTACTCGAGGCAAGGCCTCACCAGTGCCGAGTACACCTATGGCCATGTGGAAAGTCACTGAGAGAGCCCACACTAAACCACTCCATCCTCAGTCCCAAGCCTTGTCACTGGCTGAGCATCCCTGTGACTCGTGAGTGTCCCCTCTGCCTCCCCCCCGCTCCCCCGTCCCCCC
>NW_015090977.1:8243422-8276817 GCF_001431845.1 Calidris pugnax
TGACGGGAAGCAGGCGGACCACCTGCAAGCTGCAGCCTGCTGAGCCCTTCTGCTGAGGGGGTAATAAGGCAGAGCAGACATATCAACTTTTAAAAGGCTGCCTGGCAGAAAAAGCCAGTGGAGGAAAGGCAAAAAAAAACCAACCAACCCTCCAATAAATTCCACAATTCATACTGTCTTAAAACTTGTAGTGATTTAGGCTTTTGTTAAAAATTCCACCTCTTGATCTTCAAAACTGTAGCTAATGATGGAAAAGAAAAGTCCAAAACCACAGACCTCTACGGAGTTTTATATATTTTATAATAAAATAACTTTCCCATGACTTCCATCACAATAATATTTTTAAAGAAACAGCAAGACTGACTTTTGTTGCTGGAGCACAGTTTCTGCTTTAATGGGCTGCAGCTGAAGCAGGTTCAAAAGGCCAGGGGTTTGGAGCCAGGGGCACAAGGAGTTAACTTCTTCACACCCTGCCTGGACCAGCAACAACTTTGCCTTGTCAAGTTGGGAGAATTTCTGCAAATGAACTTTGCAGAGAATTATGCGGGGCTTGGCATTACAGCGTTACACACTCGCCTGTTCTCAATCACTCACTGGAACTTATTTTGTAGTTAACCTCCATAAAGGACTGTACAACTGAGCAAAGGCCTGTCACACACACATTATTTAGAAGCCCTTATTATTATTTTATTGCCAGTCCTTGACAGCTGAGGAAAAGCCAAGCGCTTTAATCTTTCTTTCCCTTTAGTTTACAGTGTAAGAGCTGCATGTAAGATGGATTTGATTAATATGTAACAGAGATGCAATTCTCTGTAAAATGTGCTGTACTTTAGAACCCTGGAAAACAAACTGCATCACAATGGCTTAAATCTCAGTCCATTGTATTATATAGACATCATAAATAATAGAGAGCAGGCAGATATTGCTGCAGGCTTCATCTACATAACACATCTGAGCTCTCTATAATGTGTTCAACTTGTCACTTTTAGTACAGAAGAGAGGCAATAAAGCTAACAGCTGACTAAACCACATCAGCCTTGCTTCCACTTCCAGGGTGGTGAATGCTCATTAAGCAATCTTAGCTGTGACTTTTAAAATCCATAACTCTTACAAATGTAAAAAAGTTGCCACAAAAGATTAAGCGCAAAATACATGTCAAAGCATTAATTTTCTGCGCGGAGATTCCAACCACCGCAAACCTCAAATATTTCTCTCTCTTTTGTTTTATATATGCTTTTGGTTAAAGCAGATCTTCATAAAAAATATTTGTTTCCATCTGGGGCAGAAAATACCTATGTGATTTTGTAGTAAGGGAAGGAACACTGTATTTCATGCAGCTAGAACAGGCTGCGCTTCCGCGAGCCAGTAGGATTTTCCCTTGGCGTAAATGCTGGCACGTCATCGGAGATACCGTGGGTGAAATTGTCCCCGGGCAGAGTTCAAGTGTGGCACCACCAAGACAGGGGTGGTCCCCGCCAGGGGGTAGGCTGGGGGTAGAGCCTGCTGTAGAGATAACACCAGAGGGAAGCTGAGAAACCAGAGAAATATTGGATGGGCCTGAGCCAAAGATTGGGCACAAAGCACAAGGATGGGGCCAAGAGCTGGGGAGCCAACCACATTATCCTACGAGACCGTCTGGAACCAAAGGTGGGATCAGGAGGGTGGGGAATGATGGAAAGGTGACCAGCAAAGTGCTGGAGAGCTTCAGGTCCTGCCTGATGGGATTTCACGGGGTACCCATGGGATGGGCTCCATTGCAGAGCTCAAGGTGCAGGTGTTGCCCCCAGTGACTCGTTGTGTGCCCTGGAGACTCCCTGCTCCCTGGTACCAGCCGTCAGCTTGGCCCCTGTGGATGCACACCTTATCCTTTAAATACTCTGGAGGCTGTGCTGGGTGGCAAGGACACTGGTGGCAGTGTCCCAGTACTCCCTCAAAGATCAACCGGGCTCCTGGAAGCAAACTGCCTCCTTGTTCTCCGGCTGCCATCACATCACCCTGAGCTCTGGCCAGACTAAAGGGAAGAGTAAGCAGAAGTAGGTATTTATATTAACCAGGAGAAATGTTTAGTGGAAGAAATAAAGAAAGAAAAATCACATAGGTTATTGTCACAATGGTATGGGCTGGAGAGTCTCTGCTGGTGTCCAGTGCCCAAGAGATGCTCTCTCAGAAGGATTTTTCCAGTGCTAGGGGTAACCAGGGATGCCCTTGCACATGGTAGGGGCTCCCAAAGGTTTTGTCACAATCTGGCGATGAGAAAACCCCAAGTTGGGCTCAGGGGACAGTCCTGCCCTTACCCTGGCTCAGTTAGGGTTTGTCAGGCAGTTCATGTTCAGGAAAGCTAAGGCTAAAAGTGAGAAGTAAGTAATATATAGGCTTTTCTTTGGTTTTTTAGACAAAGGGATTTCATCTTGTGACAAAAAAAATTGCTTCTAATTACAGGGGAAACATTTCAAAGGCAAAAAATGCAAGTTGGAAAGCCTAATTCCCCCTTGCAGGAGGGTGGGTACCAGGCTGTCCAAAGTCTGTTTCTGTAGTGCTGAGACAAAGCCCAGATTTAGAATGGGAAGGACCAGAAAGGAGACCCCCTTTACCTCCAGTTTCCCTTCAGATGTGAACAATGTTTTTTTCACTAAAATTAGTGGTGTCGTGTACAATCTGGGAGAGACGTCTCTGTGGGATTAAATGGAAAGGGCTGTGAGAGGGGACGTTGAAAGGCTGGGGGGGGAAATAACACGGGGAGTTGGTCCCAGTATAGCTGAGGAACCAATCCAGGCTTGGGCAGCCACCTTCCCATGGCTGTGACCCACTGGGTGATGGACAGGGCTGCGTGGGGAACCAGCATCCTTTCAAAAAGAGGGTATGGAATTGAGCAGGCTGCTTTATGTCTTATTAACACTCCTTTTCTGGAAATCATGCAATTTCAATGTCTTATCTTTTACATCTTAAAGCAAAACATTAATACCTGAGGCTGATTATTCTCAAATTCTTCAAGTGTGCTGTAGTTCCCTCCTCCCTCCTAATGGCACCTGGGACTCTCAGAGGGTGTGATGCTGTCACACAAAAAGTCTTTAAGAATCTTTCACTCCAGGCTGACGTCCCCACAGGAAGCATTTTAGCAGTTTCAGAAGCTTTTCTTTCCCATGGGGGTTATTAAATGTCTGTCTTGCGTATGGACCGGTATTCGCAGCGTTCATTTCAGACTTAAATCTGAAAGTTCTGTGTTAGGTGGTAAAGAAAATGCAATATTATTTAGAGGCTGCAGTCATGGGAGCGGAATTGGGAGTGATGTGACAGCTAGGAGCCCTAGAAGAAACAGAGGTGAGGGAAGGGAAAGGACTGTCCCAGCAGTGTCACATTCTGCTACCGAGGAAAATGATAAAAATGCCATCCTGCAGGCCATTTCCACTTGGGCAGGGTGCTGGAGAAGGCAGCATAAGGTACTGGTCTGTACTGGCCGTACAGCCAGGGAGGAGTAGGACTATACAGTCCAGTGGGTGAGGTCTGACTTCGATGCCTAAGATTAAAAAAAACTGTTTCTTTCTTTTTTTTTTTTTTTGGTAGATAGAAGCTAATTCTTTTATTGGGACTTAAATATAATCTTATTTTTCTTCTTTCTTCCCACTCTATACAAGCATATCATACTACTGAGGGCGGTGAAGGAGGGTTGGTTTATTAGCTTGAAAGAAACTGGAGTAGAAAAAGAACTGGAGGAGGAGGAGGTGGACAAAAAAATTAGAAGATACAGAACCACTGTGCTCTTCAGTAAAATAAGGTATTCATTCAAATTCTCCAGTTTCTTCAGGATATGTCTGTATTTCAGTGTCTTGCCATATGTTGGAATGACAGCAGAGTTTACCCTTAATATTTTTCAAGGCACTTCAATGTTAAAATGATAGATAGACTTCACACATGCTCTCAACACACTGCGCTGGTGCGAACGCCGAGGATATAGAGGCTGAGAGAGTCTGTTAGTCCTTTTTTTTTTTCCCCCTCATGGCTCTGCGCTTGTGTTCTTATCTTTGCCATCCCTCGTATCCCAGTGCGCGTTAGCGAACACTGATGCTATGAAATGAAGATGTTCAGGTTGGTTTGTGTGTTTGGCTTCTGGTTTCTCCCCTGTTTGCCACAGGGATTAGGTTTGAACTCATCCCGGGGTGGCGCGGGGAGCGGTGCCTTCAGAAACACAGACCACTTCGCTGGACTCTCCTTGGAGGCCGTCCAGCAGGAGCACGTTCCAATGGACGCACCAAGGGAGGAACAAAAGCCTGTTAGCTTTCCCATCCGCAGGGTAATTGATGTGTTAGGGCTGCTACAAGATTAGCCTGACTGTAACATTTAAATAGCCTGTCTACATATCGGTTGCGTTTGAAAGAACTTCGAAGGGGAAGAGTGCCAAGAGATTTTTTTTTGAGGGGGAGGAGGGGAGATGGGGGGCTGGCTGGCAGCTCTGCAGGACGATCAGAATCAGCATCCCACCTTGCACACCCGATACCTGCCTCGCCCTCCTCTTCATTATTGATCTGAAAGAGAAAATGTTTTAGCAAATCCTGGACAGCTAATCAGTACGGTGCGGAGGACAGCGTGTGGCAGCGTGTCTGTGCTCTGCCTGCTGGGGGAGAAATGGAAGCCTTCAGTCTCCCAGGCTGTCAGTCCGGCAGCTTTCCCTCAGTGCTCCCTTCCAGCCCAGCACACGGCCCCTCTGTCGGGAGACAGAGCGGAACAAGCTTCCCAGCATCCGCTGTCCCAGGCTTCCCGGAGGCTCCTGGCAGAGCCCTTTTTTTGCACCGGGCAGCGCCACAAACCGCCTGCAAATAAATAAAACGACTCGAAAACAGCAGTGATGGGGAAAAAAATGGTGCGATAACATTTGCGAGTGAATAATGTCGCTGGGGTGAATGGGATCCGACAGGAATCTTAGCTCAGCAGCAGCTACTGAACTCTTTACGGCACAGCCAGATGGCCTGGTGCAACAACAGCCTTTCAGAATTAATAACTGCTTCTCTGGAGGGAGAGGTTCGTTCAGGAACCGTTTCGCATTTCGGCAGGAGTAGTATTTTTTTTTTTTAGCTTTCCTAGTGCTTTCTGGCCACTTTGCTCCGGGTGAGACGTCAGCTGTGCTCAAAAGGGGGTTAAAAAAGAGGAAAAATTCTCTGTCTCCCTCCCCACTTTCCCCTTCCTCCTCTTTCCCCACTCTCCCACTGTGCTGCCTTCCTTCTGCCTTTGGCTTCGAACGTTGCAGCTTTTAATCTAGAAATTATGGTAACTTGTATGTGCATTTTGAGAGTATATCATTGCTGCAGTTAATTAACAGTTATTAGCGTTAGCGTACTGTGCTGTATTATATGTCACAAATCATCGAGTCTCCCTGTGCAGTTACAGCAATTAAGAACTCCATCACACCTTCTGTATAGTCATTTGGTTCTCTTCCAGGTCTTTTCAAAACTGGAAATTGCTAATCAAATCATTTCTGCTCTGTGCCTCGGTATCGTTTATTCCATTCCTAATGATGTGCGACTTTTTTTTCTTTGGCCGTTAACAGAGGCATCCGTGCGTCTAACCCATTTCACACCACCGTCATGCTTTGGAGAGGCGATAATGAACTTGCAGGAGGAAGTGTAGGCTTTGGTGGTTCTCCCCCCGCATCATCATCTTCTTCTTCTTCTTTTTTTTTTTTTTTTTTCTCCGCCAATGTCTTTCCTGCTGTTGGGTGATTGAATTTTGAAACTGTAAAATGCATTGACAGACTGACGAACCCAACTTGCCAGAGCTGTAGCTATCACAGTTTAGCTTCAATTCAGAGCTCAGTGAGATTCCTGCCTGATCAATTTGTCATCCCTCTAAATGGAAACTAATTACTTCCCAGGGAAAGATTGCAGGCAAATATCACCCTTTGCATCAGCAGCCTTCTGCAGTGAGGTGGAAGCGAAGTCCAAAGGGTTTTAACTAACGGAGGATGGCGTAAACCACTTCATTTCTTACCCCTTTCCTTAGTCCTGTCAGGGAGACTTTATTTTATTCATGCTCTCAGTAAAATTGCCTTCCCATTTGCTGGGGTTGTATGTCAAGGGCATATTTCGCTGCATGTGAACATCATGATCCTGACAAGGATGTTTGATGTCATCCCAATACTAAGTCATTTCTCTTATCCAGACATTGACGATTCTGTACATGCCAAAGCCCAAGACATCCTTCCTGTGGGTTTCTGTGCCTGTTACAGCTTTCCTTGGAGCCTTAAGATCATCTAGTCCAACCATCAAGCTATCAGAGTTAGGTTGATGGTTGGACTAGATAATCTTAAATGTCCCTTCCGACCTAGATGATTCTATGATTCCAGTAGCACCCGTACCATGGCCGAGTGCACCGCACCGCATTCTTGGGTGGACCTGGGAAACTCTGTCATAGAGTCACAGTTTTGGACATCGATAGGTGTTCTATATTGGAGAGGAACCTCCCTGCGAGCTGTAAGGAATGTTGTAAGTGAAGATGGTCATTGCCTTGTCTGTGAGCAGCAGCTCTGAGCCCTTGGGGACCTGCTCTGTGCTCAGCAACCCCATCTTCCCTCGGCAAATAACTGTAACCAAGGAACCCAGACATCTGCTTCTTCACCCAGTCTGTCCATTGATTCCTCTTTGCCTTCACATTCTCTTCTGTAAAATATACACACTATAACCTGGCCCTCCTCGCAAAATTTTCCGAGGATTATGTAGTGTTAACAAAATACATGGGGAAGGTGTGAGTGCAAAGAAATAGCTATTCCCTGCTGGAGGCAGGAAGAGCTCAGTTCAGAAAACAAAAGCGTCTCCCATAGCTAATTACTCCCTTCAGGATGTAGGTGCCTCTCCACTCATCCCTCCTGCTGTTGGCCACCTCTGTAAGCAGCATTGGCCACCACAGCCTCAGCCTTCTTGGTCTTCTCCTTTTGGCTTTCCAAATAGTTCCATAACTTCATCAGACAACACAACTGAATTGAAGACTGAACCTCCTAATTTCATTCTCTTTGTTTTACTCCCAATGTAGTTACGCAGCCGTAAATCAGAGAATCATAGAATGGTTAGAGTTGGAAGGGACCTTAAAGATCATCTAGTTCCAACGCCCCTGACATGGGCAGGACAAATGTAGAAGTAGAGTTTTGTAGGAAAAAACACATTACAGAATAAAGTTGAACTGAGCGTGGTGAGCCTTGCTGACAGTGAGGGGACAATTTTTTGGAAGAAAAAATCTATGGAAATACAGCTAAAGACATCTCAAAGCCACCAGTAGCAGAAAGCAGAGAGCATGTTCAGGGGCATACGTGTTCACTGAATTTCACTGAATTTCACTGAATTTCTAGAGTTGGAAGGGACCATAGAGATCATCTAGTCCAACTCCCCTGCTGAAGCAGGATTGCCTAGAGCTAGAGCATGTTACTCAGGACTACATCCAGGCGGGTTTTGAAAATCTCCAAAGAAGGGGACTCCACAACCTCCCTGGGCAGCCTGTTCCAGGGTTCCGTCACCCTCACCGTGAAGAAGTTTCTCCTCATATTTGAGTGGAACCTCTTATGTTCCAACTTGTGCCCGTTGCCCCTCGTCCTCTCGGTGGGAACCACTGAAAAGAGTCTGGCTCCCTCCTCCTTCAACCCTCCCTTGAGATACTTGTAGGCGTTGATAAGGTCTCCCCTCAGCCTTCTCTTCTCCAGACTAAAGAGTCCCAGCTCTCTCAGTCTCTCCTCATAAGGGAGATGCTCCAATCCCTGAATCATCTTTGTAGCCCTACGCTGGACTCTTATGCCATTCCCTGGAAACCTGACTGGCTTTTCTTGGAGACTTCTGGTCTGTTGCAGTAGGACTCTTCTTGTGTTGTGAGGAATGCACCCAGGTCTCCTTATGATTGAGAGTCACAGGGTGCCCCACGTACCAGGGCCAGGAGGAGCTTCCCAGGTGGGAAATGGCAGTGGCTCCCGAGGAGGTCCATGTCGTGGGATGGTGCAGGGATGAGTGTGTGGTTGAGGCATAGGGCAAAGGGAGCAGTGGGATGGGGAGTCCCTGCCAGGTGACTTCTCCCATGGCTGTTTTACCCACAGAAGCCCCGATGCCCACGTGCCAAAGCCCTGGGAGCTGCTCACAGCCTCAGCCCGGCTCAGGTGGTATCTCAGAGCCCATCCTCCTCGTGTCACTCTTTTCCACAATGCAAATACAGTGGAGTTGTGGTCGGTGGCGAAGGTCTCGGATGCAGATTACAAGGGATCATTCCAGTGATAAAAGATTAATTTGCCACCCTGCAGAAAGGTGTTAGCTCGTTCCGTGTGTTGCTGAAAGGAGGGTGGCATCTGAGTCAGACGTGTCTGACAGTTTCCTCCCCAGGTTAATTCTTCGACACGTGAGATGTGAGAGGTCTGGGACGTGCATCCAGAAAGTGTTTTGTGTCATATAAACAGCTGGAAGTGCGGGGAAGAAAAAGAGGCTTTGCTAAATGACAACCTTCAAATGGATGGAGGTTACAGGAGCCGGGGACCCTCTGCTGCCTGGGGAACTGGTTCACTAGCAAGAAGCACCCTCATTTGTTGTCACTTTTATTTCAGAAACGTAATGATGTGACGTACCAGGCTTGTCTGGTGCTCGCTTCTTTTCTAATGAACCATCATGGTTGGGAAGGAAAAGGAAACTTGTGTTTTTAGCTCCCCCCCCCCGAAAACTCACGTGTATCCCTAGTATAGAACTTGGGATCTGTGTCGATATCAATCCGATTCCCAAGAAAACAATGCCAAGCTGATTTGCAGTAACTTTTCCAGCAACACACTGTGAGTAACACAAATACCTGGTCCCACTGGCTTCCGTAAAATGTTGGATGCTTGAATTGTTTATGGGCTTTGGAAAAAATTAGGCTTAATCAAAAGTTATCAGTAGCTTTAGCTTGATTGCTTTACCTGATTCTTGCTGCTTTTCAGGCTCTGGTGGGTTTTCTTTCCCAAACCAGAGCATAGTCCCACCAGCAGGGAGCCCTGCAAGGCAGGAGGTGCTGGCTCTGAGAGACAGGAGCAGGGTCCCCCAGCCCCATCCCACACGCTCATATGTGCCCCAAGGTGGCAACTCCTACATAAACAATGCATTTTCATGGCATCTCTCTCAACATTTTGCCCTGAGGGAAGATGTCAGCTGAAAGGCCAGGGCAGGTTTCACCTCTCTGGGTGTGCGCCGTGCCTGGTGCCTGGTCCAGACGAGGGGGAGACACCAGGTGTTGTTTTCCAAAATCTCCACCAGTTGGGTCAAGCCATCTTGAAAGAGCTATGTCTCCTGCCCAGAAGGACATTGCTCACCCAGCACAACCCATCCTGAGATCGTTTTTGAGGGGGGAACTTATAATTTATGGTAAGCCAAATGCTTAGAAATGTTTGGGCTGGCAGCTGCTTTTCCTCTGAGGTCTCAACGTCCAGGAGCTGTGGAGGTACCTGCATGCTCTCCCTGTGAAGGGACAATCCCTTGCAAATTGGTGTTTTAAAAATTAGCTGTGAATGTAGTGAGAAAATCAACAATAGAAACCTCTGAAGGCTTCATTTAGGCCTAATGTAAGGTGTAAATTGAAAACAAGTCATTAAAGCGGTCTGTCTTTACGGACACTTGTGTTTCAGTCAGAGTGACTTTGGTCTTGCTCAGGTCAAGTGGGAGCAGACTTCTGTTGAATCAAAATCACCTGCTCTTTAGAAAAATAAGTGTGTCCCCACAGCTTTTCTGACACTTTAAATCCAGCAGCTTAGCAGTAAGTTAAGCAGTGCCGTATATCCCGGTTGCTGAGCGGGCTTCCATGGCAGTACGGTTCCCTTCACTGTGTCACGGGCTGGGCACTCATTAAAGGCCTGGCTTTGCTTTCTGTTTACAAGCCTTAACCACCCATAACATTTCAGTTGCTAAAATTGGATGTAGCTTCAAAGGGGACACTGTTAATGAGCTGAGCAGCTGTACGGTGCATTTCTCATAGCTCAGATATTCCTGCAGATAGGCAGGTGTCTGGAATGCCCAGTCTGACCCCTCTGAGATGCAGGTGGACTCTGAAACCCCAGAGGTGGCACAGCTGGATTGTCAGGGCCGTACCTCTGACTTCCCTGCCCTCTGGAGATGTGTGTGATAAGTTTTATTGCAATTCTACGTGGGGCTGGGGGGTTTTCCCCCTATTTCATGCAGCCTCTTATAAAATCAAATTATTGTATCTATATTCCTAAATCTACTAGGATTGGGTTTTGTCACGTGGTTTGACCTGTGCCTTAACTTCCCCAAAGACTAGAGAGGTTTCTCTTTTAGGTTTTATTCTCAGCCCAATACAGAAGCTAATTACAGAAAGGTGAGATGTGACCAAGATGTGGTGGCCATCTGATAAGAGCAGTGCCATTATTAGTCATTTATGTGCAGTGTGATTGTACAGATAGTCTTCAGGTATCATTATTAAACACACAAAAAGGATTGGTCCGTGTCCAAAAATGCCTGCAAAGTTAACTGAGAAAATGAGGCAGCAGAGGGAAGGGAAGGATTAACTGTTTTCTCCATTTACACACAGGAGTGTGGCATCTCGGGCAGACTTAGTAACACAGCAGAAATCCACAGAAGATTGTTCCATAGCTGTATACTGGTGCTTTAACCTCAGAAGATCATTCTTCTTGTCTGGGTGCAATTCAATGAAGTCATGTCCAGGGTGGGTGTTGCTCATAGCTCCCGGGAGCATCTGCTCAGAGGAAGGGGAGGGAACCTCTACGCTGCAGATGGCCTTTGCGATGCTCCACTTCAAAGCTGTTCTCCTGCCACGGCACTGATCTGCGGGCTGAGCTTTGGATTTCAGCAGCCTTCCTTCAATGAAGGTCTCATGACTTTATTTTTTTTTTTTTTTTCTTTTCCAAAAGACGAAGAAAACATCTGGTAATTTGAGAATGGGTCTTTGTGAAAGAGAGAGAGGAGCAGCTCCCTCGCTCGCTGTGGTATCACTGTTAGCTGTTTAGATACCATTAACTTGTCCTTTGAAGGTAGTAGATGAGGTTGCCAACAACAATTAAAAAACAATTTTTTCGAAAGTGTTGGGTTTCCCCGGCCCTTCTCAGATCAGGAAATGAGACTAAAATCAGGTGCTGAAAAGCTACTGTGTTTATTTGAATACAGCAGAGCATGGCGGCTCAGGCCACCTCATTAAAGGAGGGTATTATAAGCAGCCTGGTATTGTGTTTCCAGTTTGATAAAACGCATTGTCTGACAGCAAGCTCAGTGCAGCTCCCACTATATACTCTGGCACATATTTTCTGCCTCAGTGGTTCCTCTCAGTAGGACAGCCAGCCTCTGCCTTTCTGTTTGACGTTTTTGCTAATAATTACTTGAAAAATCATCCACTTCTATTTAAAAACTGCTACATGAAGTACTAGTCCGTCTTTGCATCATGACAGCGAGAGGCCAATGAAGTAACGGGTGTTCAACCACATGAAGCTAACTTCATAAAGCATTGCCCAGGGTGCACTGCAGGATGACTTGAAATAATTAGCCTCTGGAGGTTGGAAACCTATGCTGTAAATCCCAGAGCTCGGAGTGAGGATAGTTTTTTATCACTGTCCTTGACAGAAAAATTGTAACATCACGGCTTACTCCATCTTTGACATGATAAACTCACCGCGGTGCTTTTTGGAAGGCGGTGCTGACGCCTCCACTCGCCTTTCCCCTCTCACAGCCTTGTCTCGTGGGTTAGTCCCTCTGCTGTGGGAGCTTCCCTTCGGGAGAGCTTTCCACCAGGGAGATGTGGAAGAGCTTTCGGGTGTCCAGTGAGAATCCAGCCCTCTCCGAGTGAGACCGATTTCCACTGATGCAATCGCTGCCACCTTGTAGAGCGGCGAGATCCATGAACCGCCCCCATGAGAAGCTCGTCCGCGCCGTTGATGGGTGATGGACACTGCACTTGTGTAGGCACGGAGTGGTTTGGTCAGCAGGGCCCTCTCGGATGTCGTTAGCACCTCGGTGTTTAACGCCCAAATTCCGAGCGGGACGTGTCTGCGCAGACACTCGGGTAAATTGCCGTGTGTATCAGGAGTGCCTTGTAAATGATAATGAACAGATGCCTTGTACGTACTACACAATAACCCACTTGAAGTTGTCACCAGTTGTTTATAGATGTTATTAATATTAATAATTTACCACTCATTTCCATATGAAACCACATTAGGCTTGTCTACACTGCATCCAGTTACCTGCAGGAGCGGGGAGCCGTGGCAGCGTGCCCGGCCTGACACCTCCTGCCCAGAAAATGCTGCCTTTGTGCGTGGCTCCGCGGCACGGGGCCGGGCTGCGTGGACCAGGGGGGCACTCGCCGTCCACTTGTCTGCCCACACGGGCACAATGAGCCGCAGTGATTCCTCAGGCCCCTGCCCCAGGGGCTATTTTAAACGTTAGGCAGAGTTGAATGTCTCCTCAACAAGGGGCGGTTGTTGGGTGGTGAAGGTGCTCTTCAGATATGGGAGAGGAGGTTCAAAGCCCTGGGGATCCTTCCTCTGCAGAAGACTTTATAGGCACCGGGTCCCTCCTGTTAGGGGACCAGGAGATAAAATGCATCACAACAATTTGCCTGGCTTTGGAAATATGAAGTTTAGTCTCCTGTAATTTAGGCAAAGTTGAAACCTTGGCGTTGTGCACACGTGGAAAGCAGAACTTTAAGTCAAAAGGTGAGATTTTCTAAAGCTTTTAGCACTGACCTGCAGCTTGTCCCAAGGAATTCAATGACAATATGTGTTATAATGTCTGTAGGAGATGCAGGGCAATGCCAAGCACGTTGAAAAAGCTGCGTGGCGTGTTCCTTTCACTGCTCTGCTTGCAGCGAGGGGGGGTCTCCGATGAAGAGGTGACCCCACAGGACCAAGCTCTGGTTCCACAGCTCCTGCTGGAGGGTCCGCATGGCACAGAAAGATGTTCTGGTGTAACCTCAAGCCTGAAGTGGAGGTTCCCAGACCTGTTTCTTCAGGGCTTGGGTGTGCTGAAGTCGCATCCTCAATGATTACTGCATTTGAATCCCACTTTGTGTGGTTTAATATACGACACGCTCTGTGGAGGCTGGCTACAATTATCAGTATTTATTCCCAGAAGCCTGGGGAGCTTTTTGTCAAAAGACAAAGCAACAAAAGTTCCACGGTATGCAAAATACAGACCTTTGTATTGCGAGTGAAATATTTAGATAGGAGTCATTACTGAGTCCTTTTACAGCAACCTTGCCAGAGAAAGAGAGAGAGAGGGTTGGGAAAGAAAACACAAAGGAGGTAATAATATCTGATTAGCCAAGCAGCTGGAGAACTGATGGGGAATTGTGAAGCCTATCAAGGCATCGTGACTTTCTCTGTGAGTGACATTCTGCAGCAGGAAGCGGCTACCAACTGAGGAACTGCTCTTGAATATTACCCTCAGGACTTGTCTTTTATTGGTAACCTTGCGGTATCCTTTGCTGGAGTTGTGTGTTTCTGAGAATTCGGTGCCTTGTCTACAAGGTTTAATTGACAACTCTCGTCACAGCACCAGCTGGGTCAGGTCCATCCCGAGCGCGGTGCTGGAGAAGTCACTGGTGGGTGGATGTTTTCCAGCTGTCCTCCGTCGTGCTGTGTCTTTTCAAGGCTGAGACACTGTTGGGCTGCAATGACCTGCATAATGTTGGCCACGTATGCATTCTGTGAACTGATATAGTGGTGTGTTTTAGAACAGTGCCCAGTTTAACATTATGCCTGTGCTACCTACCTGTCTTCTCCTGTACACCACTGCAATGCCAGCATTTTGGTTGGAATCACGAATAATTTATAGCAGTACACCAGAGAGGAGACTCAATCCCATTACTTTATGGAATTTTTTTGAGATATAGTCAAAAGCAATAAGAAGCCTTTGGTGCTCTGTCACAGGAGGAGACTGGAAGGAGACTTGGCTGTACCTTTCTGACTGTAGCTGTTGCTCTGTAGTTCTCCTGTCTTAATATCATGCTTCAGCATTTTGATGTTTGTGGGTACCTTGGGTTTTTTTCCCCGTCCTTGAGGTTTAATTTGGGTGTCAGGGTTTGTTTTGTCTTCCTTAGAGCATCACCACACTGGCAGTTGGGGGACCCAGCGGTGGTTTGTTCCTCCCTCATATCGATGGTGGTATTTTCCCTTAACTGGAAGAGGCACAAGGCAACACTGCTTTGTTGGGACCAGAAGCTGGCAAAGATGTTATCCACATGAATTTGCACATTAACTTACATAGTGCTGTGCTCCTTCCTCAGAATCAGTTCCTCATTTAACTAATAACGCCGTATTTTTCTCAGATTTAAGCATAGAAGGATCCAGCTGAATTTGGTAATAAAACAGCTCTTTCAAGAGAGAAAAATAAGGGAATTGTTCTTACCGTGTGCCTTAGGACCTGGAAATGTGAACGTGAACTTGATAAACCGACAGTGAGATTACATTCTAGCTCTTCTTTACTTATTTTAATTTCTAAAATCTGTGAAACATCATAGATTTATACTCCCGAATTTTACACTTGCAGGTCGGGTCTAGTTTAGAGCACAATATACAATGTGTGAGCTGTAAGAAATAGGACTCCAGCTTCCCGGAGCTGGCGGAATTGGCTGTACCAACTTAATCTGCGTCTGCCTCCCACAGAGAGGATGTAGGAAGGAAATGAAAAGTATATGTAAAGTTTTTTCTATTTATTACTTTTTAAAAATATTTTTCATGGGTAAAATCTGTCTTTAATGACGCATTCAAACTGTGGTGCTGAGAAGTACTGCATAGCTAATGCATTGTTTTGTTTTTGTTTATTCTGCAGAAATGATGGAATTTCATTTTTTAGTAAAATTACCAGGGCTCCTTTATTATTCACAGGTCTTAAAATGCATGACAGGCTGAACTGCTAAGTCCTCGAGGATTTTAATACCAGCTTCTTTGCGAATCTAAACTGGTTTTCCAGCCCACTACTTGGTGGGCCACAGGGGTTTTTACTGTAGTGTAATACATATTTAAAGCTTCTTATGGATGGCTACGTCTGCAAATAAGCTCAGAAAGTAGAAGGGGAAATGCATTGTGTTATCTGGAGTTGAGCAGAGAGGAGATTATCATAGGAGAAACCTGAACAAGAGGTGTGACAGTTTAACAGACGGAGGTGCTGACTCTGGGTATATGACAGACACGGGCAATTTCTAAAGGATCACGGAGTTAAGAATCCAGCCTTCACTCATCATTACCAGCAAAGAAACTTCAGGCTCTCTGGCTTGCTTTTTATGAGCATCAAAGGTGGAAAATACCGAGTAGTAAAGGACTGCGTATATTTAATTCACAAGTAACATTAGGGTTTATTTTGTTTGCTCCTTCATTTCTCCTGTGAATGCTTTTAGGAAGTAAATGCCGTGCATCAGCCTGGGTTCAGTCGGGCAATGAACGTCTCCATACACGTGATATGCAGCTCGGTGACAGGGGCTGTCTTTTTCTTTTAGATATCTAGAATCTAAGTTCATCACTGAGGCTCTTAGGCAATGCAATAACATAAAAAACCAATACCTGAATTTCTCAGTGGTAATTTTTTTAAGGGAATTTATAGACTCACAGTCCGTATGCGCGGCTGGCGTAAGGGAGATGTGGGGTTCCATCAGGCTCTCTAATTGATCTCCCTGCCATTCTCAGACTTCCTCGTGGCTTTCCTGAGCTCACGTGCCTTCCAGATTTGCTCTAAAATAAAGGAGAAAAATTTGTCGTTGTGTGATTTAAGTTCCCTTATGATGTGCACTGAAACAAGTTGATGGGTGAAGAGCCTTCCAGAAGGGCAAGCGGCCCCGGGGTTTCAGTGGCCAGGCTGGCTCAGCGCTGCCTGCAGGACCTGCCCTCGGAATGCCAGCCCTATTTCTTGCCTACAATATTTACACTTTCTTCAAAACCAGGGCCGTAAAAATGATTTAGGGGAATTCACAGCTTTTTGAAAGATACTACCATACTAGAGGATGTGCTCGAAACTTTTTGAGGATATTTATACATGCATAGCGCTTCAATAGGGATGGATTTGGAGCATAGTGGAGCTTAACTGGTGCCTGTGTTTTGGGTGCCAGCCCCACGGGGCTCCTTCCCTGGGAAAGTGAATGCCACAAAGGCGTAACAGGATGTGAGATGATAACGGGCTTGTCTGGGAATCCTGGCCCTGGACTGGCACTGTGTGGAGCAGGATGCCAGGCACTTCCATGGGTACCTCCTGGCATCCGCAGCCCTGGACTGCTCTGGACCCGTGCTCTCTGCGAGTGAAAATCAGCCACGTGAGAGGAGATGTGGGTTTTTGTGTGTGATGGGAACTGATGTGGCACTGAAGAGCTCTTGCAAAATAACACTCGTGCTGTCCATTGTTAAAACCTGCCTGAAGACCAAGTTATCTTCATTACTGCATAACCTGCCTGGTTAAACAACAGGCAGCGTGGTACAAATACTTTATATTAATGCTTTTTAAAAAAAATTTCTTTTAAAGGCTTGCCCTTTTCTAGTGTGCTGTAGAGATGAAAGGTAGAGACACTCAAACTCAGAGTCTTGAAGACTTAGGGTGGTTTAAAAGGGGGCGGGGAGAGAGCAGGGCTTGCAGCCACACGATATTGCAGGGCAATACGATAGGGACATTGTGTTCTCTGAAATCCTGGCTTAGGGGAGGAATCTGGCTTCATGGACAAATCCCACAGTGGGAACGTTTCTTTTGACTCCGCAGCTGACTTTGGCAGCCCTGAGTTGGAGACAAGCTGCAAGGCCTCGTTAGCGCAGCTGACGAGCCCGGGAGTAGGCGGCGTTGGGCTGCTGTGACCTTGCCACGGACGCAGGGTTTGACCTCACGGTGTCCTGGACATCTGGGATGGGGATCCTGGCACCACCAAAGCATTTGTAATTGTCTGACACCAGCAGTGCAGAAGATATTGGATGAATGATTGCTAATTAGAAAGATTTAATTTCACTTGGTCTTCAGTAGGACGTCAGGAGGGGTACGGCTCCATCGTCATTAGTTACACATTTTGAGAGGCTGATTATGCGTTGCCTCCTCTGTCTGGTGCCTAAGTTGCTGCTGTTCTTTCAGTGACTTTGGCCTGATCTCATCAGTTCCTGAGAGGTGCTGAGCTTTCTCTGTTCCCCATGAATTCCAGGATGCTGCCAGAAGCCAGGTTATTCCTACTCTCCAGGGAGGCCCAGCCAGCAATTTAGAGCTGCTGTAGCTGTAGCCTGGTCAAAAGCAAGATGTGTTCGAAAGCCCAGGAGTAAAGCTAGTGCTGCGGTGCTTCTGCCCCAGGCAGGTGCACAAAGAATCACAAGTTTCTTGCTGAGTGTTTATTCCTCAGTTCTGCAGGTGCTGGTAAACGGAATCCCTTCTTCCATCAGCTTTTCCAAACAGGAGCTATTAAAGAGCTGTCTGGTGGTCTACAAAATTCCGGTGCAATTCCAGATCTGCTGCAGACGTGCTGCATCCTCTCAGATGAGGTTTACCTGGTGCTTTAATGTTGCTTTTCATCCAAGAGTGATGTATTTGGCATGTACAAAATGCACATAGAAGCTTATCGTTATATACACGCACACACAGAGAACACAGACCAAAACCAACCGCGTCTCCGCTGTAGCCTGCTGGAAGTTGTTGAACTTTTAGAGAAAATCAGTCACAGCTCTGCAATTTCACGCTTTATCATTTTTGTTACATGTATGAGGGAAATTATAAACCTTGTAATTTCTCTCTTACTATATAAAAAGCTTTAGATAACATCAAGATATGGAAGTAATACAAAATAAGATGCCTCGATACATTAATGAACAAGATCTAACAGAGGCACCGTTCACCTCGACGGCATGAAAAGGAAAAGAGAAAAATGCAACCTTGAGTGGTAGGATTACAAAACCTATATGGGGGGAAAAAAGGGAAAACCAAAACTTATGAGGAAGAGGGCTTGGGACGGTAAGGCACAGCAAAACATGCTGTAAATACGTAAGATCCCATTCCCATCTTATTTTAAAATATTCAAAAAGTGGTAGGTGGTTTGTGGCAGTGGGATTCCTGCCTTCAGACACCTGCAGAACAGAGTGCCAGGGCTGAGATCTGACTCTAACCAGAGAGTTTGTGTCCCTGTCACCACTGCCACCATCTCTGGCTCCAGAGTGTCCTGTCCTACCAGCCCTGCTCTTCCATCCATCCCATTTGAAAAGATGGGTTTATTTTTCAAATCCTTCTCTTGGAGATCTGAGTCTTTCAATACAGGAATATTTAAATGTGTGGACCATATGGCCTATAGCAGTGTAGAGAGCTCAGTTAGACCTGTACGGCCGTGTCCTCCTTCTGAAGCCATGAATGAGATGGTGCTCCAAAGGGTGGGGTGAGCACGGGGCAGGGTGGGATGCACCTTCACTGTTGGTGGATTCTGCTTTTTCCCCTCGCTCAAAATATAATGCCAGTATTTGAAGACCAGGCCTTTAAAACTGGCATCTATTTCAGTTTTATCTGCATAAATTAAATCACCAGATCAAAGCCATTGAGCAAACGAGGACATATATTTTGGTTCTTTAAAGTATGGATTATGCTTTATTGGATCTTTAAAGTATTGTAGCCTTATAGGTACCTGTGATTTCTATTCAGTATAGAAAACCTTAGTGTTAGACTGGGGCCAGGGTGTTCAATATCTTGGTGAGATGAGATAAATCTGTGCCTAAGAGCCCACCTTTGAGCACCAGGCTTTGAGTAGTTGACTTAAAGAAATGATGTCATGACATGAAAAATGAAAGGGTCCAACACACTGTGGTTTGCAGAAGATCTTGGGGGAAAGGGAAGGTGTTGGGTAAATGTGGGGTGAAGGCAGCCAGAGGTCCAGCCGACACAGCACTGTGCATCCCTTCTCACCCTCAGTCTGTTTCGATTTGGCTCTCAGTCCCACAAGCAGTTGTACAGGTGCTTAACTCAAAATGTTTTGCCGGTTTTACGTGGCGAGACTTTTTCTGTGCTTAAATTCAACATACGTGTTTTTAGTGCAAGGTGCACAGGCTCATTTCAGCTGCAGTTTTTTAAAAAGTAATGTTTAAAAGTTACCTGTCTACCTCTGGCAATTGAATTTGTCAGCTCTAACTTCACTTTTAATTGGCAAAGTTTTCCTTTACAGCCATTTTAAAATGCCATGTTATTTCATCATAAAGCAATTTACCCTGTTTGCGTTTCTCACTCTTTCTGGCTGCCGGCCTGGCTGGTCACTGAGACACAGAGAGAGGCTTCTTCCCATCAAACCCTGTTGTTGGAGTGGACGGTGTAAACTGCACGTTATCACCTGTGGGATGCTAGAAGGAGGAAGAAGGAAAGATGTTTTCAAATACCTGCGGTGTCTCCTAAAAAATCTCACGGGTGGTGAAGGTGTGGGGGAAGAGAGAAAGCAAGGAGAGATTTTAATTGATTAGCTTTTGCCCTCTGGGTCTAACCTGGGAGTAAAGCTGAGGGTACGTCGTCAGGATGTACAGAAATCCTCAGGTCCCCAGTTTTACTCCTCTGCAGAATTGCATTGGAGCGCTGAAAACCGTGCACGCAGCGGAGCTTATTCTGTGAAGGCTCGACTGCCAAAAATAAACCTCATTGGGATTCCTGAGATGGCTGCTGTCAAGGAAAGTCAAATTTGGAGCTTTAAGCATGCGAACAGTGTCATTTTAAAAAGTCTGTTCACCAAGGAGATAAATAGGGATTAGCCTCCCAAGCTGCTTTAGCTCCCTGACATCCCAGCGTGTGCGGGAGGGAGGAGGGAGGCACCGGTGACAGGGGACAGAGCTTCTCTCGGGGTTTGTCCCCTTGCCCGGAGTGAAGTCCCCCCGTGCAGCCTCCTCAGGCATTTTTCGGAGGCTGCTGGGGCACAGGTTTGCTGAAGGGCAGATTTGGGAAGAGAAGTTGTGCTGGGGCTGGGTTACAGCATCCTCAGCCCCAGGGTTCTTGTGCCATTGCCCCGCTACTAACTGTGGCGGGCTGGCAACTAGGAGCCACCTTGTACCTGTTGCAGGTTTGCTGAAGGACAGATTTGGGAAGAGAAGTTGTGCCGGGGCTGGGTTATAGCATCCTCAGCCCCAGGGTTCTTGTGCCATTGCCCCGCTACTAACTGTGGCGGGCTGGCAACTAGGAGCCACCTTGTACCTGTCATCATAAACCAGCTAAAAAGGCAAAACCAAACCACCCAACCCAGAAAATTATGATATAACATATCTTTTCCAGAACAGTGTTGTTATTTGCGTTTCTTTTAAGTCAGTTGAAAAACTCTCTCTCTCCATCGGTACTTTGTCACTCTGAACGTGCAGGTACCTCTTTACGGTAATTCCTTTCACAGTATTTTACTCAAAGTTTCCTTTATGTGTGTGAACCGTGAATTTTTGGTATAGCTTTTGGATCAACTGTTTGATCCTGAAAGAGCTCTGTCTGAAAATGCTTCAACAGAGATACCAAATCAACAGCAGCCTCTTGCCACTGCAAACAATTGCCAGGTACATCCTGAAGGCAGTTCCTTCCTCTTCCATGGTTCCAACAACATCATTAAAAAAATCCTCTCGTCCTTTGTACTTCCTCCCCCCCTCCATACATGCACATATCTTGTAGTAAATTCATTTTTCAGTCCTGACTTTGTGCAAACACAATGTTGTGCTGCAAGCATTAAAAGGCAATTTAGTACTCAAAGGATTAAAAGCTCATGTTAAATTGAAGACTACACTTGGCATAAACATTAAAAATTGACAGAACACCCTACACATTAACTGCACCAGGGCTCCATAATTAGCATTTAAAAGTAAAACATCATTTCCTTACTGTTTCCTACTTACTCATTTATAATGCATTTATTATAATATGGATGTGAATATGAGGCTTTCCTCTATTGTCAGTTAGTAAACAAAAAAACAACAAAAAAGCCTAGTCCTGTTAGAAACATGGGCCCGTGTACAAGGAATGGAGGATGAATGGTTTGTTAATCTAAATCTCAACTGCATGATGAATCAGCAGTGACTAACTAACCTCATTCGAGGTCTGATTCTCCTACGTGAGGCTCGGGGCTGGGCCTGGTTTCGTTGCCCGCCATCGGCAGAGGGGACGCGGGAGAAACGCCGCTTGTCGGGATTTTGATGTATTGTGTTGGGTCTAGTGCTGTGCAATGTGGGAAAACAGATAGATGCTTCATCCTGTAATGTGGAAAATTTGTTGCAGATTGAAATTTGAATGCAAAAGAAAAAGAATGAGAAAGCAAATCTCATTAGGGGGGCGGAAAAGAGAGACTATCAAACGTTAAAGGGATAGGACTTTATTGACTTGTTTTATTTTTGGATGGGAGAGTGTTTTGTTCATGCATACTGATGCAGACCTTTTTTGTCATTAAAAATGGAAGGTAAGATGGCCAGCTCTGCTGGGTTCCAGTACTCTTCTGTGTTTGATTTACATCATGCCCCATGTCTGCGCTGCACAGCGTTGCCTATATTGCACCTGGCTTGGGGATTTCTCCCCATTCCCCAAAAACCACTTTCCTTTACTTCCAACAAATCTATCAGGCTTCAGCCAAACCTTTTCTTTCGACAGATCCATAGCTCTAGACACACCGGGAGAATTTTAATTAGGCTGCTCAGATCATCCTGGGTGTCATTTGATCAAGATTACAATTTGCCCAAAAAAAGTGTCTCTGCAACCAGACGTGGGTCAGCGAGCAAAGGTTCTTTTTCTCCAGCACAATAGGGGATATTCACTCTGCTGGTCAAGGCAACCACCTTCAATTGTGCCTGGTTTTCCATGGGTGATGATCTGTGTCGGATCAAACCCAGCCCCACTCCCCTGGGGGGGAGGTTTGCAGGTGTCCCACGTCCAAAGCCACCAGGAGGGACCCGGCCACACCACTTCTGTGAAAACCCACCGCTGTTTGCTCGTGGCTGGAAATGTGGCCACATGCAAACGAGCTTGAAAAACCTTCCCCGTTGCCTCCACATGGCTTGCTGACATGATAAACTTCTTTTTGTTCCCTCTCCGAAACCTCCCATCACGTCCCGCGTCCTCCGGGGCCGCTGCTGTGTGCGAGACAAGGCCACGTTTTGTTCAGCCTCTCTGAAATGCAATTAGAAGCCCCTCCGCAGCCAGCAGGAGCTGAAGTTAAAAGGAGAAAGGGGGAAAAAAGGGACCTCCCCGCTGTCCAGCAGTGTGTTGACTTTGAAGTCCTGGGCCATCTTTTGTGTCCCCCCCCAAGAGGGCCTTTAATCAGGACCTTTGCCTTGTCATTCGGGGGCGGGGGGGGGAGGGGAACCTGACACAGTTGGTGGGGTTGTCCCTGTGTGTGCCAGGAAGAAAAGTCTTTGTCAGAAATTTCCACTGACCCAGGCACTTTGTTTCTTTGTCTCTCCCAGACGACTTTGAACTAAAAAGAAGACGAAAACTCTCGTATGTGCTAACAGTATTTTAATAGGGAGCCCGGGTGACTTCTTGAGAGCTTTCCCGCCAGGTCCAAGGCAGAGATGAGGCTTTTGGTCTGAAGGCCTCTTAAAATAAACCCAGCTCAGGCAGCTTTTTATAGTCTCCTCCTCTGCGTACGTCCTGGGTGATACAAAGAGGCTCACGCCGTAATATTGCGACATGCTGCTAAGTAGAAAGTCTTAATTATCATATTATGTGTGATATTCTATGGACTGAGAAGCTCAGCTTGGTGATGATTATCGTCTTCTTTCTTGTTGTTTGCATAGTGGCAATTTATAAATCAGCTAAAACTTCTCAAATAAATTCCGGAAGCCCCAAACATTGTATACGTGTTATAAATTTTGCAAAACATGGAAGTAGAGAGACCTGAACTTGGCCTTAGTGTATCCCAGCCCCATCCTCCCCGTGATGAACTGCAGAGCCCCGGGGCAGCCGCTTGCCTCCTGGATGCCAGAATGGAGATGACACAGGGCCAGACTGGAATGATTTATGCTCTGTTTTCTGGAGCATTTTGCAGATGAACAAAGTGCTCCACCAAAATGCCGAGAATTATATTAAAATTCAGGTTGCCGGTGTTTTACTCGTGAAAAATCTACTTGAGCTACTTTTCAAAGAAATTTTTATGTATCTATTACAATCTCGCTTTGCTACTGAAATATGTACAGCTGGACTCATAACTATGACTTTTATTCCTCAGGTAGAGGCATAAAATAGTACTCAGTGCTTCTTAAATGGTATAAAATATTTCTAAAATAACTCTTCCATCCCAGTTAAACAAACATTATCTCCTTACCTATTTTTCCATTCACATTTTGTTACGCTGCAGCTTCTTCCCTACATTAAATCAGTTCCTCTTTAGAAGAAGTGAATTATTAAAAAAGGGGGGGGGGGGGGAAGAGAAAAGATTTTACAGGAACAAATAGATTAATAACTAACTGTGATAAGATCTGGCAGCCTTTCTTAGAGGTGTGTGTGGAGTAGAACATGGAGCTGTATTATCAAAACAGGTTAAAGTTTTATCATGACTCTCATGTATTATATTAGGTTCTCAAAGCCTCCTCCAGTCATGCCCTGAATAATCCACACTGGATATAGATCAACTGATTAACTGAATCTCAGGAACAATAGCTCAGCTTTCTTTCAGCTTCCTCTCCATGACCTTCCTATGATTAATTTTTATTCGTATTATTTTGTATTTGTCCCTTTCTTCTTGTAAATTCAAACATTTATTTTGCAGCAAGCACCAAGCCTTCATCCTTGCAGATCATTCCTGTGTTCCATCCCATTATGAAACGTTACATTACAACAGAAAATAAACCTGCCTGCTCCCCCTAAACACAGGAACAACACACACAGTATTACACACAACATGACTGACACATTAATTAATAATAGAGGGGCTCTCCATAATTTATCTCAAAACTCTGCAGTCCTGGCTCTCACTACCTTAGCTGTGTATTTCTAAACTTTTTTCTTTTTCTCTCTTAGTTACTGTGGTTCAAGCAGGCAAAGGCTTTCTCCTTAATCCAGTGAAATTTATAAAATGATGCTTAAGTCTGAATGCCAGAACAGCCCCCTTAGCTTCAAAAGGACTTCTTTTTGCTTAAAGTTAAGCAGATATTTAAGTGCTTTGCTAGCTTGGGGTCAAAGTGTTGCGCACCTTGTTGGACTATGTCTTATCTACCTCCTCATTAAAGACACATCAGAACATTTGGCATGTCTTTATCAAGCAGAGAGGTGCAGCCAATTGACTTTATGTGACAGCTAAAAGTGAGCGAGATCAAGGGAGCTTGAGAGACAAAGAAGTTAGGTTTTGTTAGAATCTTAAATGAAAGGAAAATAGCGTTTGAGAGCTAGTAAAAATTGTTTCTTGTCTTAGGAGGATTTTATTTTCCGAGGACTTTAGATCAGGACTTTTTGAGAGATTTGGCTGTGTGGATGGAGGCCGGACGAGAGCAGAATCCATCTGCTTATTTTGTTGCCGACCTTTTTGTGTTGAGTACCGTGACCTTCCGCAGCGCTTTGAGCAATGCAATCCCAGGTGAAGATGTGGAGAAGAACTGGGAGCCTTGAGGAAGGTATTTGCAAGGCTCTCATATAATTTTGATGGTGGGTTGGAACCAGCAAGGTGCCTGGTAGGCTCGATACTGAGTGAAAGTAGACAGCAAATTTACCACAAGAGGTCAACTTTATGACATGAATCCATCTCCAGTGTTTCCAGAATGGTGACCAGGGAGAAATGGTCTATTTTGGCTGCAACAGTAGTCTGATTATTTCTCATGATATGAATTAAAAGGTCATTAACATTTATATTTCTGTTAATGATCGTATGAAAAAATTATTTGTTTCAAACACAGAATTGTGTCTGTGCTTCCTTTTGTGCTGTAAGGTCAACACGTGGACCCTTTCATTCCACAGCAGAAGGCTGTGAGGTCCTGGATGAGTTTCTGCTCTCACCAGAGGATCAAATAGTAGATGGAGCTGGGCAGCATTTTCCTCCTCTAAGAAGTGGGAAATGACCATGTCCTTTGTCTCCTGTTTGTTGTCCTGCCTGTTGGGTTGCAAGGAGTCTCTCCTCCCACAGGTTGTGCTGTACCTCCTGCCACGAGACCCCTGTCAAAGGTTTTTTCTGGAGCCCAAACAGTGGAGTAGGTCAGTGCAGGGGAGATGTGCTGACACCGGTGGCCTGTGGCCCACCAGAGTGATGGCCAAGGTATGTTTCTGGAGGTCCCAAGAGGTGTAAAAAAGTTAGGTGTTGTCCCTTGTGAGATGTTGGCCCCTGCTGCAGGGACAGAGCTGGAGTCTCCCAAGGAGGGTTGTGTTTTGGGCAGATTTTAGGCAGTTTTCTCTTATTTGTTGCCTGTATCAGCAACCCTCATTGTGAGATGAGAAGTCTCTCCTTCCCCAAGACAGGGAACTCCCTGTTTTCCCTCCACCATTTTTCCCCATAGGAGACTTTTTCCATCTGTGCCTTCTTTTCTACATCCTGAAGCTCAGATGCGACTAGAAAATCCTTTTTTTTTTAATAAAAAAGTTGCCATAAATGTAAACTCTGCAAGTGTCAGGTTTACATTTACCCTTATAAGGCACGTCAGCAGTAGATGTGCGGTTCTGCTGCGCTTATTTATTAAAGCTTTCTGCACGGCAAAGGAAATATCTCCAGTGTTATTTTCAGGCTCAATGAACTCCAGAATGTATTTGTGAGTTTTCCAGTGGTGATGACATCAGCGTGGAAGCGCGAGGAAGGGGGCTCGGCGACGGCAGGCAGCTTTCCTGCCACTGCTAATTTACTGTCTTCCTGAGAACCAGATCCTAAACACTTGAAGTATTAACATCATTTCAGCTCTTAAGTAAAACTAAAGAAGTCTTTTCATCTTTCCATTGAGTGGCGGGCTCCTTAAGTAGATCACAAGCTTTATGCTGCTTTGTCTGAGCGAGGAGGAAAATTTTAATTGTTCCCATCTTCTAGTGCAGGTATTGATTAATAAAATGTATTAGCAAAGATCTTGGCCTACTTTTTGCACCATCAAACAAGTACTTAATGACTGTATTACTATGAAAATGGCATCGCTTTAAAGCATTGGATTTGAGCCCCTTTGTACTTCGCTTTCATTTAATTTTATTTTATTTTTTATCTTATCCTATTATGAACAATAAAGTTTCTCCTGTAGTTTAGCACCATGGAGAGGGAGGGAGAGGAGGGGGTGGGCAGCTCTTAGAGGTACCAAACTTGGCCAAGCCGGTAGCCGCGGTGCTGGGGCCGTCCCCGGGCAGAGGGATGCGGTGCCAGCCTTGGGGGGGGGAGCTCTGCAAGTGCAGACTGGTCAGTGAGCAAATGTGAGACAGCACATCGGTGTAATTTACTCTAATTTAGCATTTGGTGGGGAGGAATATTAATATGACTCACATGCTAAGAGGGAGAAGGCGTGTTTATGAGGAACATAACTAACAGGTCCGCGTGAGATAGAGAACGCCGCCTCCCACCTCGCTTGATTGTCTTTCCTCCTTTGGGTCCCACTTGTAGAATCTCATTTATTTTACACTCCTTTGTAGCTGCCTTCCTCCCACCCCACCTCCCTGTGCTCCCCAATACCTGTCACACCTCAGGCACAAAGTACCCGTGCTTTGCACACTTGGTGAGTGGCACTGATTTACCACGTACTGTCAGGGCCCCGTAACGCTCTCAGTTTTTTAATCCATCTTCTCATGTTAGAGCGGGGAGTTCTTGGAAATCCTGCCTTTTCACAGCCTCAACTTGACTCCGTCTTGATGAGCCTCTCCAGTTTGCACCTCGCCAGGCGACGTCCTACTAAACACTTGTGTTTTAGAGCACTTTGAGCGTTACGACACGATTCTTAAGGCCTGACAACAATTTGATGCTTTCAATCTTGATGCTTTTATCACACCTGGCTTTGCCCGTCCCTGCCAATGCGTTCCAGCCGGGCTGGCTGCCCAAGCCAGGACGGGCTGATGGTGGCTGGAGCCACAACGCATTTCCTGCTGAAAAAAAAAACAAAAAAAAAGGCGTTATTGCAGAACACTTCATAATGTGTACATTCAGAATTAAGGCTCAATGTTTTACAGGACCAGTACTGGGAAGTCCCACGTCTGTAACTAAAATATGCGCCGTGGTGACAATAAAGCTGGGGTTTCATGCAATGCTCTCACCTCCCGTGCTGAAAATTGAGGCGCGAAGAAGTGAAATGAGAGCCCAACTGGTTTCTGCACCAGGGAAGACCAGAGATGATGCCCACCGCTGGCTCCCGGTGTGTAGCTGCTGGGCCACACTCACACCTTAACTAAAATGTGAGTTAATCCCCCTTGCAGAGACGTCGGGCTGCGGCGCTGCTGCAGAGAAGAGGCTTGGGTGCCACGTTGGGGTGGGAGGAGTGGAGAAACACGGTTGCGTCGCTTAAAATAGCCAGAAAAGGACCCTTAGTCCTTTCTTGCCTTGTTCCCTTCACATTCACAAATGTTCATCTCCGTCTCTCCCTTTTTTTCCATCCTTCCTAGGGGCGATGACTGACAGATTAATATATGTCTAGCTACGTGTCTTAGAAATCAAAAGGAAGGTGCTGTCAGAATCGCTTGTCAGAAAATGAGATTAGGCACACTTGTCATTTGCTGAGGATTGCAGTCTTTCAGAGATAAGGTTGCATTTAATGAGTGTAAAAAGCCTCCTTGTGAAAAAGGGGGTGGTGCAGGGGAGAGAGAATGATTATTTTTCTGGTGTCAGCTGAGTGCTTTATCATATAACTTGATACCGTGGCACCCTGGCAGGCGCTGATAATGGCTGCTGGGGCTATTGCACCTCTCCACTCGCGCCGCGGCTTCAAACGTGATGACTTGTTACCTGCTTTTAAACTCCTCTTGGATGTCGAACCCCACTATCCTAAGGGAAAGAAGCAAAAGCCCGTGCAGTGTGTTTTAAAGAAAGACCTGTGAAAACAGGCGGCATAAAGGGAATGTGCTAAATGTATAGCCACTTTCCCCAGCAAACTATAAAGAATACTCAGCGGGTTTCAGTGAAATATGGAACTTGTCTGACAAGTGAAGGATAACTAATGAGAAACAGAGCTGTATCCCACTGAAACCAATTGTGTTTTGTTATGGAAAATATTTATCAAGCTTTTTTTTTTTCTCCTTCTCATTTGTTGGTTCTCCTAACAGTGCCATAATAACTCCTCTCATGTATGGTACTCGGTTTCTCTCATACCCATCTCAGTTATTTAAATCTGCAGCGGGGTGGGTTTTTTTTTTGTTATCAATTGCATATTATCATACTGTACATGAATATTTTAGGGGAATGTTTCATTCATCAAAGTAATGGTCATTCTTTTGCCAAGTTAATGTCTTTGCACTGTTTAGAAGCTGGCTAAATGTACAGATTTATTGTTCATAATGTACTATCTAAATATGAGATGACAGTCAAAAATGGAATTTATCTGTTCAGCAGAAGAGACCCTACATTAGCTACATGTTTTTGCAATAGTATTTCTTTACTTGGCATACCTCTTTTAAAATTATCCTTGGAAGAATAGATTTCTGTTGTATATTCTCCTCATCAAATGAGATGTGATTTTCATTATTTTGCTTGAATGTTAGAAAATGAAAGAAATTACTTGATTGGTTTATGGTGCTGATTCAGCAGTTTCTGGGCTAAAAATGACCTGAAAGACAGAATGGGATTACAGCACGCAATAATGGATGCTTTATTCAGTGATAAGAAAGTCTCTTCTTCTGACTAAGAAGAAGAGAATGAAAAATATTTCTCTCTTATTAGTTGATTCACTACCCAGATATTGACAGACATATTAATTTGAAATACTTCTTCAGCTGCAGAACCTGCTAGCAGGCAGAAATTAAGGGAAGATAATGGCCAGAGCTTAAAAGTGGTGCATTTATAAAGTGTACTCACAGGAGTGCTAGTGGACGGGGAAGAATTTATATTTTATCTTCTTACTCAGTGATAGGATCTTACAGATGTTCCCGGTTGGACTGTGCAGTGTAGGTAGCAGCTCCAGAGCCCAGCAAGGTCTCGAGGAGCTAAATCCAGCTAACCCGTGTTTCATCATATATTTAGTGACTCAAAATTCAAACCACAGGAAGGCATACCGAAGAAGAGATAAAATGAGTGTATTTTCTGACTGAGAAGTTAGGGCCAGGACTGTGTTTGGGGATTTTCACTCTTCATAGAATCATAGAACAGTTTGGGTTGGAAGGGACCTTAAGGGTCATGGAGTTCCAACCCCCGGTCACTGGCAGAAGGAAGGAAAGATGATTGTGGTGTTCACCTCAAAAGATTTCACGCCATTTGGAGAAGCTTGGGGGAGAAATGGCTTCATGCTTGTAGGCTCTAACCATTCTGTGACTCTATGGCAGTGAGGGTTTCTCTTTGGTACAGTGCCTGGGTTCAGGAAATTATCCAACCGCCTCTAGGCCTGCAAAACTGGGCTAAATTCTGTCCTTGGAAGCAGTGGAGACCACGTTTTATGTACGTTTTTTAGGTCCAGGCCCATAAGGATGGGGAAGAGAGAGCAGCCCTATTGTTCCCCGAGCCCCACTTTTTATCTTTGTTTCCATTTGAAACCCAAATCATAAAACTGCCTGCAGAGCAGTTGCCTTGCTGTTCCTCTAAATGAGAATTCCAGCTTTTATGCTAATTCGGTTTCAGGTTTCTTTGAACCTGCAGTTTATGGGCCTCTGCTTAAAACTGCAATCTGTTCTGCATAAAAGAAGGGATTACAAAGTGGTTTAGTTTTGCGAATGCTGCAGAAAAATAAAAATAATAAAAAAGTTGCACTGTCATTAATACGCTCTCGCAAAGAAGTTTTCTGCCGTGTCAAATGAAAAGCTCTACTGCCATCGGGAACCTGCCCAGTGAGGTGATGGAGTCCAGTATTTCTGTTTCCTCCTAAAAAGTGCATTTACTTTTTGTGTCCCTTTTCCCCCTGCCTTACCTTAGCAGAAAGCAGACACGAGTTCTTTCTCAGCTTGAAGGGCTGTTGGGAAAGCATCGCTCTCATCTGCTGCCAGGACCCCACCGGGGCCCACGCTGCCCTGAGTCCAGCCTCCTGGCAGAACCTGGCCTCGCCACAATTTACCTTTATTTACCTTTTTATGGCATCAACCAGCGGTGATTTTGCCATTGTTTAGACCACTCTCAAGAACAGGTCCTTTTCCTGAACCTCTTTAAAGCATTAGAGTTTAAGTACTTTCTGGTTGGGACATTATGCCGTGGCTCGTTGTTCAAAGTCGTAAAACTCCACTGATAGCTCCATAAATTCTTTTCTTGAGGAAAAGAACCTGCATCTCCTATCCAGTAATGGACAAAATTATGTGTGTTTTCAAAGCACTATGGAGGACTTTATAAGGCATCGTAATCACGCTCCGAACTCAGACACCGTCATGTCTTCTGGAAAGATTAGCAGCTTAATGGAAACATAAATGTTTCCAGTCTTTCACAGAATACCAAAGAATTGGAATATCCCATTTTTGTGTTGCCAGGAAAAAGCTGCAGAACCTTCCAGGTGAGGTGAGGTTTGCCATAAATAATTTAATCCAATATAATCTGCTGTAATTTCAATATTCATTTGCTCCTTGTGCCAGAGATGGGTAATTCTTCTTTGGAATTACTCTGCGACTTGGAAGCGAATGTCTGCTTCTCTGCCTGCTGTCTAGGCAGGTTTAGGTCATTTTTATAAAATGGTTGGAGCTGAAAAACCTCTTTCAGAGAGTGAAAGATCTTGAAATCACTTTTGATCCAAGTTCAATGCACTTCATTTGGCTGTTGTTGTGGCAGAAACAAATGTCGACGCTGACAGAGACCACAGACAGATGAAAAAAATCCTGGCAAGGTCCCATGTAGATAAGAGACAGAAGGTTTCACAAACCCATCCAGGCATATCCTAAAACACGGGAAAGTACTGCTGTCAAGAGAGGGGGAAGCTTGATCCAAAGGCCATGGAAATCATTAGGAGCTGGTAGTGGGGTGGATTTTTTTTTTTTTTTCCCTTTGATTTAATTTGGCTTTGGGTGAATTCCTAAGCTCCAAACTTCTCATTTGGAATTATAAAACGCATTTCGTGCATGTGTGATGTTCTAGCAGGAAAACAGAGGTCCTCGACTTATCTCTAAGGCACGAATAATGAACATAATGAGGCCCACAGCCCTGCCAATAAACCCTAACAGCCCGAGGGAGATGAGTAGGTACATGCATTTCGGATTTTGTGTGTGCTGAGATTTCAGGTGTGGCATGTGGTTAACATTTGATGGCTTTGGGTGAATTCCTAAGCTCCAAACTTCTCATTTGGAATTATAAAACGCATTTCGTGCATGTGTGATGTTCTAGCAGGAAAACAGAGGTCCTCGACTTATCTCTAAGGCACGAATAATGAACATAATGAGGCCCACAGCCCTGCCAATAAACCCTAACAGCCCGAGGGAGATGAGTAGGTACATGCATTTCGGATTTTGTGTGTGCTGAGATTTCAGGTGTGGCATGTGGTTAACATTTGAAAAATCCAGTACAGACAAGCCTGTAGTTTAATCCGGGCTAAATTTATCAAATTAAAGTCTTGTGAGGAGTCTAGGCTTTAATTAGACCAGTTCTTACCGTGTTGGGATGTAGAAAGCCTTGACCAAAGTGTTCGTAGAATATGTGAGCTGCCACACCTTGATACTGCGCCTCCAGCTCCTCGTCCAGGTACCGTCTTGCCATCCGCACGGTCCCCGACTCCTCCAGTTGTTGTGCAGAGAACACTCTGCTGGTTTAATGGTTTTTGTTAATTTATTTTTGGTGGAGACTGGAAAAGACACTCATGCATTTCCTCCACTGAGCTGGTGGAGCAGCCGATGGACCACGATGGCTTTTGGCCACTCTCCACTGCTTGTTCTAGAAACCCAACGTGAAGCCATCTCTGCTGGGTTCCTCGAGGAGGAGATGGGAACCACCTCTCTGACAGCACAAGATGACTCTTTGCAGAATATACTGATTGGGAGATGCAAAACCCTGTGAAATGTTAACAGTGAAAGTCCACGTTCAGATACGTTGTAGAAATCTAGGGATGGCCCTGCGAAGGGGGGCAGCTTTGAAGAACTCTTATTTCCATTGCTATAACCAGGCTCTGATATTGGCCATCATTTTTTAATTTTCTGATGAAGATGATTTGTCACAGTTTTACCAGAGCATTCCCTCTCCTGATCGGACACACGGGGAAAGGACTGCAGTGTTTGCAGCCACGGTCTGAATTTGGGGCTGGGTGGATGTGTTCATCTCCTGCTTATTGTTGCTGCCTCTGTTGTACCTCTCCCACGTAGCTGTCCCGGTGGGAACCATCACAGTCCGTGCAACTCCTCAAATAGGAATTTTGGAAATGCCAGGATGTAATGCCGAGGAGGAAAACTGTTTTTAAATGAGTCATACAGGGATGGACTGGGCAATGAATGAGAAATATTTGCATAAAATCCTATAGTTCTGCATCAGCAGTTGGTAGGAATGTTTTCTTAGGAGGCTTTAAGTGTAGCACTTGTACTTGTGTGGATGCTCGGACCCGGCGAGCGCGGAGCTGGGCCAGGGAAGGACACCAGCACGTCATTCCAAGCTCCCCTTGGGTTTCGGGTGCGTGACGCTCCTCCTGGCCCAGGGGAGGCCCATCACACCCCCCCAGCCCTTGGGCTGGGTTGGATTTCTGGCTGGTGTAGGTCCTTCCTGTCTTCTCTGCAGCAGAGTCACCTCCTCCAGGCTGAGCCCCGCTGCGGGGGTGGGGGTGAGTAGGGTTTGTCAGCCCCGTTTCTGAGGATTTAGCTCAAATCCAAGTGGGCCCCACTGGAGCTTAGTTCCACTAGCACTCCTGGCCCAGCATCGATTAGAAACCAATTTCAAGATTTGAAATCTTGAAAAACACTCCCTTGAAATGCGGGCTCCTGGTGAGCCTGTGAGACCCAGCTCAGCACCCAGCCCCTTCCCAGGAAAGCCCTGGTGGTCTGGGGGAGCTGTGCCAAGGAGCAGAACCTCCTCTCCTTCTCAGCTCCTGGCTGGAGAGGGGACATTTGGCTCCCACCGCCGTGTGTCGGTGAATAAGCATTTCTGTAAGAACGTAAGCATTTATGTCCTGTGGTGGCTGTTCCTGATGGTGCGCGGTGCTGGAGGGAAACCTCCAGTGAGGAGGAGACCCCTCGCCCCTCGACAGCCACATTTGGGCTGGAATTAGAGTCTGGCGAGTCCCTGCAAAGCTCAGGAGCCCTCACCCTCCTGTGTGTCCCAGAGCCCAGTGTCTCCAGCAGGTACAACCCTGCCTCCAGCGGGGGGGCTCCGCGCCCGGCTGAAGTTGGGGACATTATTACTATTTTTTTCCCTTCAAAACAAACAAACAAACAAAGATAATTGCCAAATGCTGTGATGTTTTCTGCTGTGCTCGCTCCCGCGGAGCATCAGTGGCTACTGGTGCCTGTGTGCCGCCGGCTCCGGGACCGCGGGAGGGGGGA
>NW_015090977.1:8277918-8318077 GCF_001431845.1 Calidris pugnax
GCGGGGCGCGGGCAGGTGCGCGGAGCCGGGGCCGGTGGCAAGTGCGGCGGCGGGGGCCGAGCCAGGAATGAGTCAAAGCGCCCTGTCTGGGCAGGAAATATTTTGGTCGTACATCCACTGGAGTGACAGCGCATTCCTTGGTGGGGGAAAACACTCCTTAGGATGAGGGTTTGGGGTGGTTTTTTTTTCTCTTTTTTTTTTCTTTATTTTTATTTTTAGCCCAGGGATCGCTGACTTGTTTCATTTCGTGTTGCAAAGGATTAAGCAGCGCTTGGTAACGAGGGGATGGAGAAGGGAAAAAGGGGCGAAGTGCGGGGAAGGGAAGTGTTTGTCGCCGCCCCAGCTCTGCTGTCGCCGCGGCCGCGCACAGCCCGGGCAGGGTGACTCCTTACACCCGGGAGCGGGGGGGGCAGGACATAAACACCCTGCGCTGCCTCCCCCCCTTGGCTTTCCCAAAATGTAACGTTGCCAGCGCAGCGGCTTTCCATCAGCTGCTGGAGCAAGACCTGGAAAGGCTGAGGATGCGGGGGGATGAGGATGCGGGGGGATGAAGATGCGGGGGGATGAAGATGCGGGGGGATGAAGATGCGGGGGGATGAGGATGCAGGGGATGAGGATGCAGGGGATGAGGATGCAGGGGGCTGAGGATGCAGGGGCTGAGGATGCAGTTGGACCTGTCTCTCCGGGAAGGGGTGGCCGAGCCCCTCTCCCAGCAGCAGAGCTTTGGCCGCGTCGCCCCCATCGCGGAATAAAAGCACTTTGTTGGCCGCGCTGATCGCTGGCGGCACAGGGAGGGTACAGCCCGGGCAGGGTGACTCCTTACACCCGGGAGCGGGGGGGGCAGGACATAAACACCCTGCGCTGCCTCCCCCCCTTGGCTTTCCCAAAATGTAACGTTGCCAGCGCAGCGGCTTTCCATCAGCTGCTGGAGCAAGACCTGGAAAGGCTGAGGATGCGGGGGGATGAGGATGCGGGGGGATGAGGATGCGGGGGGATGAAGATGCGGGGGGATGAAGATGCGGGGGGATGAGGATGCAGGGGATGAGGATGCAGGGGATGAAGATGCAGGGGGATGAGGATGCAGGGGCTGAGGATGCAGGGGATGAGGATGCAGTTGGACCTGTCTCTCCGGGAAGGGGTGGCCGAGCCCCTCTCCCAGCAGCAGAGCTTTGGCCGCGTCGCCCCCATCGCGGAATAAAAGCACTTTGTTGGCCGCGCTGATCGCTGGCGGCACAGGGAGGGTTTGGGTGGGCGCTGTGTTTTACCCTCCTGCCTTAGTGCCGACTTATTGGGGTTTTTTTTAAATTAATTGGGGGTTTTTGTTCCTTTAGTCTTGTTGCACGATGTGGCGACCGAACTGTGAAAAAATAATAGTTGCATCGAAACTGATAGGGTGCCTTGTCTCTGCTGGCAGAGATTGCATTCGCTGCTGTATCATTATACATCACCCTAATTACGGTTTTATATTTTCAACCACAATTTAAAGTAATGAAATAAGGAGCCAAAGTTCCATCTCATGGTTCGAGCTGGTGAGACGGGTTATTTTTGTGGTTACCCAGGCAATGGGGGTTTTCAAGTTGCTGTTCCATTCAGTAGTGTGTGGTCAGTAATGCAAAATGAGACCCACTGTCGGACGAGCTTTGTCTTCCTAAAATTATTCCTTTTTTAGATGCATATTGTACTGGCAGTCACCCCCGGCTGGCTCAGGAGCGGGTCTCGGGCAGGATGTATCGTGCTCCACGTTATGCTCGAGAAGTGCCACTTCCAGATTTCACAACAGGGTTTCTGGCTGCTTTATGCAGTGACACAGAAAAAGATTTCACCTGAAAAAAACATAGCTTAAAACCAGTCCGTTGGTTTATGCTTGGCATTAGAGCAAACTTCTTAAAAAAAATAAAAAATGCTTTCCTCTTTCTAGTGTTTGGAAAAATCAAGCGATAGGACTCTTGCAGCTTCCCTTGTGCTGTTTCATTTTGAAAGAGTGAAATAAAGTAATAGCTGAAACTATAAGAAGTTTGTTTGGTTTTTAGCATCGCATTTTCTTTCTAAAAAGAAAGAATGGTTTGGAGAGTTTTGACTTCTGAGAGACGGTGCGTTTAAAAAGACAACAACAGATGCAATTCGCTGGGAAAGGTTATTATTTTTAAGCAGAGAGCAGGCTGATTGGCGAGGTTAGGAAAGCATTGAGCATCTCTTAATTTGTTGGGACTAATATTGGACTGCTCTTTAAAGCACATGGCCTTCTTGATCTCTTCAATTTGTGCATTATTCACATATTTTCATTAATTTAGAGAAAGTCATCGCTGAATAATAAATCCATCATTGGGTAATAAATCCAGTGTTTACAAGGTATTTAATCGAGAAGAAATACACCAGCTCAGCTTTTAAATAAGCCAACTGTAATCTAGTAAAATCTGTCTAGAAGTCTGCAAAAGAATAAAGCCATTTTTAATAATTAATCATAGAAACCTTGTATGTTGTTAACTTGAGGGCAAACAAATTATTTCAGTGTATTACCCCATGACGATGTGCAGCCTGAACTGCATCTACTCATTTGTCGGTAATTTCACACCGAAGTTTTTAGTGCAGTCAAGATATAGTAGATATGTTGCTTGTCTGCTGGTTTTTTGTCTGGTTTTGAATTTAGAAATTCCTTCCCTTTAACAAAAAACCCGCAGCCTCCTTTCCAAACAGACAGTGGTTTTAATTATTTTTCCCGAGCGCGGTGAGAAAACAGTTTCTAGGAGAACACTTAAATCTTTCTCAAGTGTTGCATTTCCCCCCCAAGTCTGCAATATTTTGTTACTGAGCACATTTCCTCGGATGTATTTCCAAAAAGCAGGCTGTCTCTGGGTGGGGTTGGATCCGAGCGGGCTGGGAGCTGAGGAGGGCTCTGTTTTGGGGAGGTGTAGGTGGGAGAAGTTGGAGCTTTGGCTGCGCGTGTTGGTGTGTGTGCAAACACAGCTGTGCACAGACACGGCCACGGAGCGCTCTGCTCCAGGGCACGGGGTGTTTGTAACATTCACATTTGCGGTGTTATCTTCTCCTGGTCTTATTTCTTGCCGTTATTGTTTCTGAGACGTTTCTCAACATTTTTGCGTGAAACTTAAAAGTGAGGATTTTTAATAATAGTCAGATTAACCGGTGTACTTGTGTGCAAACAGCAGTGGTAGATAAGGTACTAACACAATATTAGAGGGAAAAAAAAGATCTCCCACAGATAAAGGTGGCTGGATGAAAAATAAAATGGATTATTAGTTTATACAGAGTGTGGCATCAAGAATCAGTTACTCTGACAAAGGCAAATCTTCTGTGGAAATACATGCTAATGCTAAATACTGGCATGCTCTTTCTTTTTCAAAGAGTATGCAACAGCAACTTACAAAATGACTCACCTAAGTTATCGACGCTGCTTTAAGGATGGTAAAAATCAAACGGTTGGCAGAGTGGGAGTCTCCAAAAATACTTGAAAAATTAATTTCAAAATCTGCGGTTCTGCAAATTCCTGAAACTGGGCTGATTGAAAACCATGACTCTTCTCCATTGCAAAATCAATGTCAGAATGTATTGGATAATTACAGTACAAAAATATAGTTTCTGTGCAGCTAATATGTTGAATAAAAAAAGGATTTCTTTCTTTATTAAATAGAATCTTTCCAAATAAATAGCTGCACTGCAGGGCGGGAAGCGCAGCCAAACAGCGCCACCTTATGGGCATTCTCTTCCGAGGCTGCAGCTGCCGTGAGCTCGCTGGGTTTTGTCACCTGATTTGTTTCTCTAAAATATACATACATATGTGTGTGTATAAATACACCGCCGTGCCTTTTGAAATCTATCACTTGTAGAAAATGTAACGTGTTTCTTTTTTTTTTTTTTATTGGTCTTTCAGGCATCTGATGCCAGCTCTGAAAAACTGTTCAACGCTGTTACAAATAAAGGTAAGGCTGCAATTCGCATCACAAACATTTTTTTTTATTATTTTTTTTTTTTCCCCCCACACATTTCTTTTCATGGCAATTTCAATGGGAGATGAAATGTAACTTGTCTCGCAGAAATGTCGCAATCAGCTTGTTAGTGCTTTTTATGTTTCTCTTGGTTTCAGACATGTTCTGTATGCTTGGTAATTGCTTTGCTTAAGCAATATAAAATAAAGGCTTTAAATAATGCATTGCCTGCCAGGTCAGAATTAATTTAAATAACAATATTAGGGAATAGTTTATTTTACAAATGGCTTTAATTTAAGCTCATTTAAATAACTGTAAGAGTTTTCAAAATGTTTTAACTTGATTGTTACTCATCAGCTACATGATAGACGTGGAATTATGAATAGCCAATTTGCACTGCTGACAGTAATAACCAGCCAACGTTTAGTATTCACAGGATAATAGTCATAAACCATGGCTTACTGTGCTGTGTGCTTTCTGTAGAGTTAATAAATGATATAGAGGGCCACATTTAAATATTCAGTATCCCATTAATTTCTTCCAAACAGCAATCCAAAGAGAGAGAGGCTAATGATATAACAGTACATTAAGGGAAAACTTGCCCTAAATCAGTGCCAGGGAGCTTCTGTGCAGAGCGTGTCCCGAAGCAGTGTTATTAGAAAGATTGTAGGCTTTGGGGAGTTTTTATTTTTAAGTCTTATTTTTGGTTTGGATTGTGTGTTTGTGAGGAGGGTCGAGGGAGCGGCTCCAGGTGTGAGTTGCACCAACGGGTAGAATTCAAAGCCTTGAAAATGGGTGTTTTCCACCCCCTGTCCTGCTTCTCAGTGGCAGAGCATGAGAACTGCTTTGGTAGAAGGGGGTCCTCCCAGCTGGAAACCCACCGTGTGTGAACTTACTGCTTCTTTGGGAGCCTTTGGGTCAGTTTGCACTAGAAAAGACAGATTTGATTTATTTGGCATTTAGGTCTTTTTTTGTTTACTAAGTGTGGATTTGCTCAGTATGTGTCCTGTGCGCTTCTCACCGGGTTCGGGTTTGTTATTCCAGCGGGTCGTTCTGGTGTTTTCCATGTCTTTTAACTCCCCAAAGCTGTAGTGCTTTCACGGGGGACAGTGCGTGACCCCGTTCCGTTTGGGGTTCCCATGCTGGTACAACACTGCTTCCGAAATCTTGTGCTGCATATTGAATTATACCCGTATTTCATTGCGTTACGCGTCCCTATTCCTGGTTTTTGTGTGTTAGCATCCTCTAGCAGTACGCTCTGGCTGGATTATTTTTGCGGTCTGTCTGGGTTATCTCACTTGGCACCTTGATCCCTCCTTTATCTCTCCTCCTCTCCGGAGGACGGGTGGCTGGGACAAGTAGAAAGGAAGAGTTGTGTGTTTGGAGTGACCCAAGGCCCCCAAACTACATGTGACTGCATCTTTATTTTGCTAATTCGCTGTAAAAAGCTTTGGCATTTGAGCAGCCCTTTCTTGGGGCCGGGCCAGGGCGAGGAGAAGCCGGGATGGTGAATCCACATTCCTGGCCCAGGCCTGTAACCAGGGTGAGGGGCTCTCCTCCCCCCGGGGGGACCGATGAAGAGTAGGCCCCTCTTCCTCTTCCTTTCGTTTTCTTTCTTTCTTTCTTTCTTTTTTTTTTTCTTTTTTTGAATCAAACACATTTTCCACATTCTTATTTTTGTTTACTTACCGAGCTTGATTCGTGGCATCTATTTGGTTGTGAATGCCCGTGCTTGACAGGGACCCTTTTCTTCAGAGGTACTTTTCTTTGGTGATTTAGTTCCCTTGAAAGGATTAGGGTTTCTTTGTGTAGCCTAAAATCAACATGGGCTTTTCGAAGCTTTGCTTGGGAAACCGGAATCAAACACATTTCCCACATTCTTATTTTTGTTTACTTACCGAGCTTGATTCGTGGCATCTATTTGGTTGTGAATGCCCGTGCTTGACAGGGACCCTTTTCTTCAGAGGTACTTTTCTTTGGTGATTTAGTTCCCTTGAAAGGATTAGGGTTTCTTTGTGTAGCCTAAAATCAACATGGGCTTTTCGAAGCTTTGCTTGGGAAACCGTACACAAATAAGCTTTTTAGTTGATGGTAGATTATTCCTTTGCCCCTTATTTCCATCAAAATGGCGTCTTTCTTTTCTCCCCCTGAGTTTCCCTTAAAGCCATATGCTAATTCCTGTTGGTAACATGAATGACAAGGGGAGAATCAATGCAAATCCAGGTGCGGCCAAACTAGGCTGACTGGTATTTTCTTTTTTTTTTTTTTTTTTTCTTCTCTCCCCCCCCCTCTTTTTTTTTTCTCCACTGGGAGAAAGAGATTAAGGGAAAGAGGGCGGAAAAAGCATAGGGGACAGTTTTGTTAAAGGGATTAGCATTCAAACTACTAAATATCAGGAAAAGAGCCTCAAAAAAAGCTCCCCTGTTTGGAGATAATGTCAATAATTGCTTGCAGGCAGGTGCAGGGGCTCTGGCGGTGGTTGGGAGGCCGTTGCCTTCTCTAAGTGTCAACCCTGGGGACGTCCCACCACTGCCCGGGCGCCGTCAGGTTGATGGATTCTGAGTTCAAGTTCTCTCTCTGCCATTCAGTCTGGTTGCTTCCACGTCAGTTCTTACCCCCCAGCTGCGTTGTCCGTGGCTGCTTTTGCCAAAAGCAATAAAAGTCACTCGTTAGAAAGGTCAGATTTGCATTGGGTGAGTTGTGATGAAACCTTCAAAGCTCCTGGCTGATGGAGCGGGCTGGGCAGACCCACAAGTGGACACCCTCCTGTCCCCAGCCCTTCCTCTCCCGTGTCCCCCAGCAACCCCACGTTTCACATAGGCTTTTTTTTTTTCTCCTTGCCACTTTTATTTTGCAGAATTGTTTATAGCTGAGGTAGCAGAAATTACAGAATTTCTGTATTCACAAAGCAGGTAGAAATCCTCAAGCGCTTTACATCTTGTGTATAAATTTTTGTCCCCTTTCTGTGACTTAGTTGTGGACTTCAAGGCCAAAGATGAGATCAAGCTCAAGGTGTGGTGGATTATTATGGATGTGTAATGTGGAACGTTCCCTTCCTCAGAAATATTAATAATGAAAAAAATCTAGAGCAAAGTGAAATCCTCCCCAAACCTCCCTTGGAGAGGGGCTAAAACCTCTTGAGGAGACTCTCAACATCCATTTAGGAGTCACCTGCCCTTAGAGCTGAATGGGAAGATGCATCCCTAAATCTAGAAGGTTCCCGTGAGTTTTGGGGGGTGGCATGTGGATGATGGGGCCCCTGAGGGATGGGTTATGAGCCACGTGATGCCGCTTTGGAGAGGGCTGTGGGGTCCCCACGTCACCTCTATGTTGCCAGCGCTCCCGGAGGTCCCCAGCCCCGTGTGGTGTCTGCAGGAGGGCTGGGAGTTTGGGAGAGACCTGGCTTGGTCCCCAGGGCAGGAATCATTGGAGCTGCTGCCGAAATGAGTTCTCCCTGGCTGTGAATCAGAGCCCCGTGCTCCATCGCTGGGGTGGGAACACTTGAACTTGTCATGCTTAAAGTCATCTAGGGAAATGATTCCTGTGGAAATCCAGGTGGCTGTGTTGGGAGGGTCTGGGCCCATGGTAGTGCCTGAAAAAGGAGCTGTTAACATCTGAATAAATGAGATGGACAAGGGCTGGTGCCCGCCTGCAGCTCCTGGTTTGTCCCTTCCCTCCCTGCAGGCTGGGTCTTCCAGTTTGGGATTGCTCCTTGTGGTCTTTGTCCTTGAAAGAACGTAGCTTTCCCTCGCCCTCTGAGAGGCAAAGCAAAAATCCTGGCCAAAGTACAGGTTTTGTTCATGAATTTTTGTAACATGACTTTCCAGCATAATTAAATTCCATTATCTCTTAATAATTTAAATAGACACATCTGAAGCTGTAGAGCAGGCAGCTCCTACTACTTCTGTGTATTTCATTTATGTTAACTCCCTCCTACGTACCCTTGGAAAACAGCTTTTCCTGGAGGGAGAAATGAGTCCCAAAGTGATGAAGTTTTCATTTGTGCTGTATATTGAAGTTTGCCTTTGATCAGAAACACAATTGGGCTGTTACAGCTTTTTATGTTCAAATTGTTTACAGGATGTTCATGTAAACTTTATGAATCCTTCTGCTTCCTGGCACCACCAGCTGTCAGGGAAATATTTATACTCTCAGCTGGAGGCAGATCAAGGCGTCTGGGTTCCTAGTCCTCGCTGGTGGCTGAAATACCGGTCAGATCAAGCCCTGGCTTCTTAGGTGGTTCTGCAGCAATATCCTTCCCTAGAAAAACAGGCGTGTTGTTGTTTCTCCCCTCCTCTGTCTGTGGGGAATCATTTCTTGAGGATCCTCTGCGGCATCTGTTTCTGGAGCCGAGTAGGGAGCTGAAGTTGGCAAATACATCTCTGTGGATCCCGTTCACCAGAGATCCTTGGCTGTGGAGAGGTGCTCTCGCTCCCTCCCAGGAAACCATCCCCACAGCATCTCCTGTTGGACGTGAGTGGATCCAGTGCTACGTAGGTAGTGTTTGTGCAATGTGAACACAGTCGGTGGCCAGAGAACTGACTGCTGCTGCCTCCCTCCTTTCCAAGTGCCTGCAGGAATCCATACAGCATCCTCACTCACTCCCTCTATGTTCTCGACGTTGCTTTTGATTTTTTGGGGCGCTGCAGCCTGTGTATGTTGGTCCCACGTGCTACTTCTTCTCCTCGCTGAAATGCTTCTTCCCACCTCTGGAGGAATCCCAGTGCTGCAGGAAACCCACCCATTGGCCAGCAAACCTCAGCCACTGCTGAATCATACGAGCAGTTCTGCAGATATTTTGTGTGTGTGTGTGGTTGCCAGGATGGCTCACCCTCCTGAAGTGATGTCCTGAACGTGGTGTCTCCTTGCTTTTCTGATGGAGACTTCTCCGGTGGCTTTGGACCGCTTGGGTTGTCTGTGTTTTGTGGGTTTCAAATGGCTTTTCAGTATTTTCCGTGTGAAAGTTTGGTGTCTCATTAGTGAGGGACTGTGGTTGTTAGGATGGCTCACCCTCCTGAAGTGATGTCCTGAACGTGGTGTCTCCTTGCTTTTCTGATGGAGACTTCTCCGGTGGCTTTGGACCGCTTGGGTTGTCTGTGTTTTGTGGGTTTCAAATGGCTTTTCAGTATTTTCCGTGTGAAAGTTTGGTGTCTCATTAGTGAGGGACTGAGCACTGGAAAAAGCCTCGGGTTTTGAGGACCCAGGTTTCTTGTACTTGAGTGTTAGATTAGAAGCAGCAGTGCATCCCTTCACTCTGACTTCCGAGTCAGGCAGACAAAAAAGTTGATTTGTGTCTTGAGATGGTCCTTTGTTCTGGTACACAAAAGAGCGAGGCCGTTATTTCTGTGCCATGAAGGTTTTATCTGAGCAAGGAATTTGTTCTCTAACATCCCCTAATGGCTGCATCTCCTGAGCACAAACCACTCCTCTCCATCCCTGCGCTTCCCATGCCCCGTCCTGATGGTGGAGGTGCTGATGCTTGATGTGCTGATGGGTTTTTGGCTGGGACGTGACCAAAAAGATACCAGAGATATCAGAGCTGGGAGATACCAGAGCTGTTCTGTAGCTGCAGGGAGAGGTCACTGGATAACGTGATATCCCCAGTGTGCCCAGAGGCACAGGTGAAAGTCAAAGGAGGCCTCTTCCAAAGCCTTTCAGATTCTTAAATCCTAAAATGTATGTTCTGACAAAACAGGAGACTTCCAAGGCTTCACTGATAATTTTTAAGTTAGTAATTTAAAACAAACTCGTAAAGCAGCCGGCATGGTACAAGCACCAGTAGGCACTGGCTTTTCTCCACCAAGATAGTGGAGGTATACAGTTGAAAGTGTTGTTCTGGGCATCCCTGCCCATTTGGACCAGTATCAATATACCCTTTGGTGTCAGCTGGTGATCGTATTCCCCTAAGAGTTCATTTAAGGCTGTTGATTTTAACAAAGTCAAACTATTCCAGACTCAGTGAGCAAAAAAGCAATATTTACTAACACATAATTGTGTCTCTTCTGGAGAGAGTATTTGTTTTATAGATTAAACTGTATTTGATTTTCTCAAGAAAGGCTTATCAGCATTGGGCTGTAAAATAACAAATCGTGATAATCAGTTCCAAATAAGGTGGAGAAATTCTTGGGATAGGAGTGTCTTGATGACAAAGACCCTGACTTGACATACCTGCAGATAGTGGTGTCCACGCTGGCATCTGGCGTGAGATTTCCTAAATACAGCATCCTGCAGACCTCCCGTATCTGGCCTGCAGTTCCTCTCTCCCTTGTAATAAAATGTTGTTTTCTCTGAAAATGTATGTTTATTTAACTAGGTCTCTTTTTGCTTCACAATCTGGATTCCATTCAGTCAGTTACCACTCCAATTAACTAACAATTATTTAACATTAACAGTAATTACAGACGCCAGTTAAGCGCCTACAGATGTCAACTGTTAGCTTTGTACCTAATCACTCAATGAAATGGAGAAAGTTCAACAAACATCAATTAGCCAAGCAATTAGTATGAGGTAGGAAAGAGCATGTTATCGTGTGTGAGCTGATTCAATTTATTTTATTTTGTCAGTAAAACACACACACAGACAAGCAGCAATAAGTTGCAGAGATTAGATAAAGCTGTATTGTTTTGCTGTTTATACAAGATTTCTCCCCTCCTCTCCTTTCCCTTACACAACTTAAATGTGCTTTGCCAGGCATTTGTTATCTTATCAAATCCATTTCATTTCAATTGGAAAAGTGCAGCAATGTCATTCTCAGCAGAGGCGAAGGCTGTTTACATCAGGTTTACACCAGCAGAACTGTCACCTTAGCAAAGCTGCTCCTGCGAGTAGGTTTAACCTATGAGTTGAACCAAGGACCACGTAAACACCAACGCGTTTATGCCATGGGTATGTGGGTTTAGATGATAGATTCGTAGAATGGTTGGGGTTGGAAGGGATCTTAAACATCATCAACCCCTCTGCCATGGGCAGGGACACCTCCCACCAGACCAGGTTGCTCAAAGCCCCATCCAACCTGGCCTTGAACCCCTCCAGGGATGGGGCAGATAACACCGAACAACATGAATGAGTTCCTTCATCTGATTTATCCATGTGTTTAATGTTGGGACTGGGTTTACCTGGGCTCCACAACACCTTGTGTGGGTTGAACGAGGACAAAAGGGCTTCACATAGGGTGCATGAACAGGGCTTGAGGTGTCCCAGCTCTAGGGTGGGAACAACTTACACGGAGTGTTTCCATCTGACACCGCTGCCTGAAGAGCCCCGTGTCTGTAGATATCCTGCAGGCTGCTGCCCACCTCCACCAGCACGCTTGAGCCGTGTGCTTGGGTGGCTCAAAAAAAGAGTAGGAACGGGCCACAAATTAACTTTACCTTCAGAAAGAGCTGGTTGATTCGTAACCGCCGTCCAAGCTGTATTGCCAACCTCTCTTTTAAGGTCTTTTGAAGACTGTAGGCCTGTGCAGAAAGTGCTCGGTATGCGGCGCGCCGCGGAGGCAGGGGTGCCCGGGCTTCCCAAGTACCCAGCTGTGCCACTAACCCACCGCTTCACCTCCCCACTCCCTTTTTCTATAGCATCTAATGTCTCCTCGCTTGGCACAATTTAACACCCTTTGCTCAGGCTGTCTTACATCCAGATAATTTAAAAAAAGAAAGCACTCCAAAGTATCTCACATCCTACAGTGATCAGTCTTAGTGCTCTGGATGTCAGTAGGAGTTTCACAGAGACATCTATATGAACTGTGCTTTTTTTTTTTTTTTTATAAAGTCTTCATAGCTGCTTAAAAATCAAAGCCGAGAGATTTTTTTCTTCCAATTCTTAACTGTCTCCCTAACAAGAATGCATTTCGCCTTCATCAACGCCCTGACGTATTTTAAATGTTCCTCCACATAAAATGGTCCCCCAAAGTAAGATATTATTTTATCATGCAGACTGCCCACAAAAGTCCATGGAGTTGTTGAATTAGTCATTGTTTTCCACTGTGCAGGAATAGGAGGGGAGAACCACAGGCAGATCCCGCCGTTGCTTTCCAAAGTCTCAGCTTTTTTTTATTATAAGAAAAGAGTCTGAACATGTGAAGAAACCCTTCAGTGTGTGACTTAAGTGCAATAATATTTGTCTGAGTAGGCAGAAAGGCTGAAATCAAACTTCCAAGTGAGAACTACCACGTCCATGCTGATGGCAACCAAGACCTTGTGAAGGATGATGCATTAAACGGGTGAATTTTTAACTTTCTCATGATTCAGCATGGTTTGTCCAAAGGAAAAGGCAGGGCCTCATCACGTAACAATGCCACCATTTCTCAAGACGCAGAGAGGATTGTAAGAGGGCATTGTTAGTTTCATGGGGCAGAATAGACAGACCCTAATTTGTCCTCGTTTAGGCTTCAGTTCAGTAATGTGCTTCGTTGCTCGACTGACTTTAAACACTCGTTAACACACAGCGTTTACTTAAGTGCTTTGCTGCATGAGGGGCACAGGAGTCAATCCTGTGACACCCTGGAGACTTGCAGCCACCCTGGCATTTTTTTATTGCCTTTTTTTTTCAGTCCTAGTGCACCTCTGTGACCGAGGGGGCTGGAGCACAGGGTGGCCCCTGTCCCTTTGGCCGGTCCCTGTCCCCAGCGTGTCCCGCTCTGTTCCCTCACCTCCCTGCTGCCTTGGGCTGGACTCTGAGCTGAGGGTGTTTCCTCACCAGAAATCCAAGTGTGGCAAGAGAAGGGGGAGGATTTTGTGGCCGAGTTGCCCAAGTGTGAGGCCTGGGCAGGGGGAGATGTGAGGACAGGGTCTGCCCGGCCATGGCATGGCTTCACCCTGCCATCCCCACCTGCCCTGGAATTGTTCAGCGCCTGCAATTACGGGGTGTCACGTAAACTGTTCTCACACTATTTGGTGTGACCGGTCTGGCTGCTGGGAGCTGAGAAAAACTCCAAGGAGTGAGTGAGTGTGGGTCTGAAAGCCAGCTGTTTAAAAAAGCCAGTGTAAATATATACCTTAAAGTGATTTAAGAGCCGTTTAGAGCAGGTAACGGCCTTGACTTAGGTATGCCAGGAGAGTGAGGCAGGAGCTGGGGGGTCTTCCATCTATACTTACTCTCAAAAATTACTGTTCTAAAAAATCTTTTCATTTTTGAGTTGAAGACCTAGGCTCACAAAAGGATGTTCAGAGTGGGGCCAGGGGAGAATTTCCAAGTCCGGGAGCACAAGACTCAAACCCCACCAGCCTGCTAGAGCCTGTGCTCGCTGCAGCAGGGTTCCCCCGGCACTCAAAATCCTGCCCTTAGGCCTGTCACAGGTTGCCTTCACACCACCAGGGCCACCTGGCTTGTTCCTATCTCCTGTTCATGGCCAGAGGAGCTCCCAAACCCTACGTTACCCCCATCACCTGTAGTTATCCAAAAGTCAGGCACAGTGTTTGGAGAGTGGCCCAAGCCACCACCACCTTCTTCATCCCTTCATGGGAACCTTATCCCTGGGTTTGCATCATGCTCTGAGGTTCCTTCATGGCTTTTCACAAGATGTTGGGGGGTCAAGAGATGAGGTGGACCTGGAGGACTTGGGCTGGCTGGGTCAGTGCACGGAGGCGGGAAGGAACCTGCAGCTTTGTTGCTCCTTTTATGGGATGATTTTTGTTAGGATTAGAGGACTGGGGAGAGGGATGAGGTTCAGCGCTGCTGAGCTCCCGCAATTTGGTATCATTTCCAAATATTTCAAGTTAGTGGGCACTTTTGAAAATTGGAGGCAAAGGAATTTTTAGTGGCTTGCAATCGAAAACAGCTGCTGCAGAGCAAGCTGTGTCCTGAGAAAAAATGGCTTCATGAGAATTGGTCTGCTAAGTAATAAAGCCACAAATTAATACTTAGTTCATTTACTACGCTGTTAGTCCCATAAGCACTTAAACTTCATTTGTTGAATGAAACAGCATTATAAAAATCAAAAGCAGATGAGCAAAAGCCCTGGTTTTATTTTTTGCTGGTTTTTGTTGATTGTATGGTTGTAGCTTCTGCAGCTTCCAGCAGGTGTGATGGCAGCTTGGGTACAGCAGCACCATTTTCTTCTGTCCTCTGAGAGTAACTGGGGTTTTTTCCTTTTCTTCTTGTTTGTGTTGCTGAGATAAATGATTATCAAACTCTGGTAGTTTTTCAGTGCTGGGCAGGACCTGCTCTCTCTGAGGAGGGGTGGGAAGCTGTGCCAGGGGTACAGTGCCTGTTGAGAATCTCAACCTTGAGTGTAGGTCTGTTTTGAAACTTTAAATAAGATCTCTGCTTGCACCTTGGGTAGTGCAAAGAGAGCGTTGTCATTAAGGGAACTGCTTTCCCAAGGTGGTCCTCAGTTCCTTCAGTTATGAGGGGCAATGAGACACTTCAGGCTTTGGAAAATGGAAAGTTTCATAAGGATGCTGAGGATCTGACACCTCAGGGAGAGAACTTAAATCTTTCCTCTTGCATCTGACCGCCTCAAGATAAGGTACCTAAACTGTTCTTTCAGTGTTCCTGACGCTTCCTCATGAGGTCTGAACAGGTCTTATTTCATTGACTGGGAGAAATGGGATGAACTCTTGGGCTCTCACCTCACCTCTTCGTCAGGAAAGGCAGAGGAACAATCTCAGTCTTCGCTTTGGTCTTAATTCATTGCTGGAAGTTCAGTCTTGTGTTTCCAACTCCCAATCAATTGGGTGTTGATTTGAAGGTGGGGATTTTTGCTGTATGAATAAACAGCCTCCAGTGTCTTTGGCATCTAGGAAAGAGTTACCATGTGGATGGAAGAATGGAAAGCTGTCAGCATTTTGGAAAGAGCAGTGTGGAAGGGAAGGGCTGAGCAGGTTCTCTGAATGTGTACACCCAGCAGGGATGAGAGCGTGCTCGTGAAACACCAACTATGTCCTCTTTCACCACACCAGAAGAAATCCCGTGGCTTACATCAGACGTGTTTAAAGCAGAGCACTCTAGGCAGAGTTGTTTTGAAGACTGTGGTTCTTGAGTAACCAGCTCATTATAATCCAGTTCATATTTGAACAGTCACGTCTGATTGCAGATGGGGTGAACAACCCTTGGAGTACACAAGCAATTGCCTTTAAGCGGCTGGAACGATTAACTCCTGCTAGTACCAGACATGGAACAGCATGTCTGTGCTGCTGCTTCTGGTGGTACTCTCTATACGTCTTAGGGTATCCTGGGAGAGATGTCCAAAGCATCTGAGACCAGACCCACTGCCATTACCCATGGACAAACAGGTCCCTGTTGACTATGCTTGGTTCAGGCTCCAAGAGAAATCATAATCTTTTGGTACAGATGGTGGTGCTTGAGTATTTATAAGGTTAAACCGAAACTAAATGGCTCTGTGGATTGAATTAGAAAATTTGTTCCTGCTTTGCAAAGGTCACTTTTCTTGTCTTACAGCTTTTCTCCCTGCTATGGTCAGTTTTTCTTCCTAAGAATTGGCTTGGTACCTGCTCTTGTGTTTTCCTGATGGTTCCTCTAGGTACACTATGCCTAAATTAGCAACCTGTGAGGGAGAAAAAATGAGAGTGCTCCTCTCTGCTCAACAGGGTGGAGTTACTAGTGCTACTCTTGTAGAGTGTTTTCCTATTCGTGAGTCTGCGTAAATATTATACAAAAATAAGTGTCTTCTTACAGTGACCCTCTTTAAAAGTTCATTGCCAAGTGCTGGCAGGTCACGAGGTGCTATATGCAGACAGGACACAATGAAGTTTATGTAGATAAAGCCCATTTTGCTCAGTCAGACAAATCTGAATGGCTTTCTACAGTGAGTGCAGTGAGGGCCAGCACTGTGATTTCCAAAGGTTCCTTCTGTAGAGCCCACCCCTGCGAGATGTGAGGTGTGGTTGTGGGCATCGTGTGTGAGCCCTCATATGGACAACAGGAGAGAGGACTTGTGCACTGCCAGACTTCTCATTGTGTGAACATTGCTTCTCTTTTGGTTCTGAGTCTCAATTGAGGTATTTTTCTAACTGCTCCCACATCTGCTCCCTGTATCTATATGCTCATTCTTACACTGTAGGTCCTTGGACCATCTTTTGTCCCCTTTGCCCAGCCCCTCACACTGTGCAAAGCCCAGGGCCAGGGCTTGTGGGAATCGCTGTAATACAATTAAAGGTTGATAATAATCATCTGGCAAGTTGTTACACTTGTCTGGGAAGGGCTGGGTAATAAGTGCGTGTGCGAGACAAGTCTGTACATCTTTTGAATTGATAAAGAATTAAGTTTGTTGGCAATCCAGCCTGTAGTAAATTAACACCTTGCTTAAATAGTTAGCTGACAGCTTGAAGTGGGGGGTGGCATTTTAATGGTTAAACTGGTTTTCCCTGTCTTCACATGCCCTGTCCGGCATCTCATCTTACTCAAATAACCTAATTGCTATCCAGCCTTTCAACAGCACATCATCTTAGCACCTTGCTGCCAAGACAGTTATTCACCTAAAGGCCTCATTATGTTTTGCCGGTGTGTTGGGGGGGGCCAAAAATAACTTGACAGTATCTGCTCCATACCCGGGTCTCTTAACTGACAAACAAATAATTGGGTGAAGCAAAGCCTAAGCAGAGTGCAGCTGACACGGAGCACTGTGTGCAGGGCCCTTAACAATACCAGCCACCACTCCGCCTGGCTCGTGTCAGGGCAGATCTGGAAGCAGCAGAGAATGCTGAGAGGCCAGGGTGACAGCTTGGGAAATAGCAGGCTGGTTATTGCAGCGGGTAAGGAGGGTCTCTCCGGCAGCCTCTGACAAGTCCCTGTCATTTTCCTGCAGGTAAATGGCTGACATCTTAGAACAAAGCCTTAACAATAGCATTAAAAAAAAAAAAAAAATAAAAAAACCCACAACCAACATCACAAAAACAACAACAAAATAAAAAACCCACCACACACCCAAATGGGCTCTTTTTTTCTGCAACCACCGCAGTGGTCTGTGTCGGTAAGAGACAGCAATGAAAGGTTATGGCACAGAAAAGAGCACAGAAGAGCCCAGAGCTTCATGTGTAGGGCTTTCAACTGGGTTGGGGGAGCCACTGTCATCTGAGAGGGTTTCTGGGTGGGCTAGGAAATGATCCATCTTCCCCTTTTAATCTGATACTATAATTAATTTAAAGTTGATTGCTATGAGTGGCTGTGCATACTTAAAAATTAGATTAGCCAGTAAATTGTCTCTAATGATGATTTTTATTGCTCTGGTAGTTTACACAAAAGCAATAGACATGCTTTTCTTCGGAGTGTATTCCTGCACCCTGAGAAGGCCAGAATGGCCTCCATCACAGCTCCCCAAAAGCAGGACTTCCCCAGGAGGACACCTTCGTCGTGGTTGTGGTCCTTCAGCCCGGTGGGTGTCTGCCCGTGGGGGCAGCTGGCTCTCCCCAGCAGTGGCTGCCCCACTGGTGACCCACTGGTGTGGGGCCTGGTCCCCTGTCCCGGTGGATGCCATGGTGTGTTGGGCACTGCCCTTCCCAGCACCCACCCGGAATCGCTCCGCTCGCCATCTGGGCAAACCCCAAATCTTGGGAGGCTCATGCAGCTCAGTGGTCCCGTGTGTCCCCAGGTGCAGCTCTTGCAAGGGGACACACTGGATCCCCTCGGTGTGTTCCTGTACATTAGATTATATTGCAAATCCTGTGTGACTTAGTGTATGTGATAAAATAGAGTGGATGCATTAAGAATCGTAGAATGGTTTGAGTTGGAAGGAACCTAAAAGACCATCCAGTGCCACCCTCTGCCCTGGGCAGGGACACCTCCCACCAGACCAGGTTGCTCCAAGCCCCCTCCAACCTGGCCTTGAACCCCTCCAGGGATGGGGCAGCCACAGCTTCTCTGGGCAACCTGGGCCAGGCTCTCACCACCCTCACAGCAAAGAATTTCTTCCTCAGATTTCATCTCAATCTCCCCTCTTCCTCTTTACAACCCTTCCCTCTCATCCTATGGCTCCCCTCCCTGATCACGAGTCCCTCCCCAGCTTTCCTGGAGCCCCTTGAGGGACTGGAAGGGGCTCTAAGGTCTCCCCGGAGCCTTCTCTTCTCCAGGCTGAACCCCCCAACTCTCTCAGCCCCCCCTCCCAGCAGAGGGGCTCCAGCCCTCCCAGCATCTCCGTGGCCTCCTCTGGCCCCATCCAACATCTCCATGTCCTTCTGATGGTGGGTGTTTCAGATGCCGTAACTGGAAATTTCTTGGAATCACTTCTTTTGTTAACACTGATATTACTTACGTGTGCACGTGAGTGAGTGGCAAATCCGGGTTTTCAGCCACATGGTTACAGGTGCAGACACACGGGTCGTACTCATGGGTGAGCACAGAAATTAGGATTTTCCTGCTTAAATGCTTGTGCTGCTTTTAGCCGCAGTGGGTGTTGGTGAGGAGACAGTGGGGCAGAGGAAGAGGCAGCGTTACAACGTTACTGGAAGTGGTTCAAAAAGATGCTGAAGGGGGAACATTAGTTTTTTTGGCAAAGCATCTGTAGCATTTTTCTGCAACGTTTTATGACTCCGCTGCTGCTAGCAGTTAAAACTAGGAGTGGCCAAAAAATTTCAGGCAGACAGTTAAGGGAACTTCGAAGCTTAAAAAAGATCTGCCTAATTTGTAGGTAAAAGTTTGCTTTCGTAATTAACATGTCCTTGTTGCTTATTCTAGTAAATATATATGGATAAAGTAATTTGCAAATGCAAACAAATACAGGAGACAAAGAATATGGTTCCATCTTTGAGCTGATTCTTTCAGAGACGCTGAACAGACTTTAGCTGTTTTCATTTGAAAAGTTATTTTTTATTTGCTTCCCTTTGGCAGCTGTCAAACACGACGCTGCTTAAAACCCGTAGTTTATCACTGGGCGTTCGTTTTCGCTCAGCAACTTAAACTTTGTCCTTTGTAGATAGAGCGAATATATTCTGTTAGGCTATGTCTTTAATACATAAAAAGCACGCAGATAACTTGCTCTGACAGGCAGAAGGTAACCGATTTCCCTGCATCTCAGGCAGTTTAGACCTTTTTTTTTGAAAAAGAAAGAAATTGCTTTGACTCTATTTACCTTTCCCCCCCGAGGAGTAAGGGTGAGGTGTAGGCATGGCCTGCTTTTTGACGTGGTGTGTTGGGGTTCTCTCTTCAGGGCAGTGACACGGAGCCCAGGAGGTGCCCGGGGGCGGGTTGGGGGTGTGATGTGCCCAACCCTGCCTTGTCAACAGCCACATTCCTCTGATTTTATTCAACAGCAAGCAGCATGCAAAATGGGAGCTTCACGGAGTAATAATTCATGTTGTCTTGGGAAGACCAGGCACAAAGAGCAGCAGGGTCTGAGCTGCTTGTATTTAAGTATAAAACTTTAAAGCTAAAAACAGCATAGGAGAGTAGCTCAGGAAATGCAGGATATCGTATGTAAAAACTGGAGCAGATGAGATTTGGGGCAAAAAGTCCGCAGAAGTGAATTTGTTTGAGACGTCCCGCTGCCTTTTGGCGTAAAGGATGTTGATAAGAAAAACTGAGGGTAAGTAGCAACCAAGGTCCTTGAAGTATTCAAAGAGCAATGCAGATGAATAATTACAAATTATAGTGTTGTCTTGGGAAGACCAGGCACAAAGAGCAGCAGGATCTGAGCTGCTTATATTTAAGTATAAAACTTTAAAGCTAAAAACAGCATAGGAGAGTAGCTCAGGAAATGCAGGATATCGTATGTAAAAACTGGAGCAGATGAGATTTGGGGCAAAAAGTCCGCAGAAGTGAATTTGTTTGAGACGTCCCGCTGCCTTTTGGCGTAAAGGATGTTGATAAGAAAAACTGAGGGTAAGTAGCAACCAAGGTCCTTGAAGTAGCAATGCAGATGAATAATTACAAATTATAGGCAAAATGCTTCAATCCTTGATCGAGTTAGGGGTTTGGGGGGTTATTTTAGCCCCAGACCACCAAGGGAACGCTGTTTAGTGCAGTTTGTCTCATTTCTCTGTGTGAACCTGAAAATGCTTCAATCCTTGATCAAGTACTCCCTGAGTTAGGAATTTGGGGGGTTATTTTAGCCCCCAGACCACCAAGGGAACGCTGTTTACTGCAGTTTGTCTCATTTCTCTGTGTGAACCTGACCAACGGGAACTGGCAGGAGCCTGAGGACGCTGTGCCTGGCTGCAGTGGCTTCTTTGACTCTGCTTAAACTTGTTCTTCCCTGATTTAAAACCTGAACCAAGTGATCTGTGCACACGTGGGCTCGTGTGTCCGTGCCACCTCTCACCGTTTTAATGCTCTTAAACTCCCTTTTTTAATTTTAATGCTGTACAACAAATGCCACTGCCGCTAGTCCCTTGGAGTGGCTGAAAGGAGGGCAGATGGGCTGGGTGTGACACAGGCAGAAAAGTTGATAGTTTGGGACAAAAAATGCGCTTTCAGCTTCACTGGTTGTAGCTTCCGTGGCTTTGTGGAGGTGGAGACGTGCTCAGAGTTAAGTCCTACGGTAAAATTTCAGATCCCATTTTCTCCTACATGAAAAGAATTGTGGGTTCGGGCATCCCTTGGGCAGCGGCGGTTACTTTTCAGGACAAAGGGTTTTACAGTTACACGCCATTAAAAATCCTGTTACTTAAAAGGTAAACCGAAATTACACAGCCTCCACTTTTTCCCTAAGCGTTTGCAGGAATGCAGTTTCAAGTACATATAGCTATGTATGTTTTTAATAATACTCTGTCGTTTGACGTGGTGTCTTGCCAAAAATGAAATCATTAATGAACTCCACAGGGTATTTATGCAGATCCAAAGCTGCTCATTACGTCTATTTTTAAGTACGTTGCTGCATTGATGGCGAGGGGAATTTGTTGAAACCTGTAGCGTAAAACTTGTAATTTTGTTTGCTAACACTTGCAAAAGATTACAAATGTGATCCGAGGCCCTTTGAAGTCAAGAGGAGTAGTGGGATCATTAGCGTAGGAATTAGTACATGTTTTTCTAACAGAATACTCTTTCAGGACGCTTTGGGAAAAGCTCCCGTTCCCTCCCGCGGGGGGAACGCACACGGCAGGGACGGCACGTGGGGGTTTCTGTCTGAAGCCTGGCTTTTCCAGGGGCTCCAAACTTGGCTTCTTGAGTGTCCGTGAAGCCTGAATGTCCGTGAAGTCTGACACTGGATAATTTTAAGAGGAGTAGCCTAAGAACTCCTCCTTATTCTTGGAGCCAGCTCTCTGGCTCTTTTCAAGCTCTTTCCAAGACTACTTATGTGCATGAAAGGTGTATTTTGAAAATTGCCCGTGTCAGCACACTGGTTGTTCCCCAGAAAAGATGTTTTCCGAGGCCTCTGGTGTCGGTATTTTTGCCCGTGAGCCCTTCTGCTCCCTGGTGAGGAGCACAGAGGGTTATGGATTTACCGACTTCTCTCCATAAAGCAATGGATGGAAACAAAGGGCCATCAGAGCCAAATGCCAGCGCGGTTTTTCATACAACGAGGTGGAAAGAGCCTCCTGTTGCAGTGGGATACGGGCGTGAAAAAATTAACATTCTGCCTCTCTGTAGAAGCAAAAGAGAGTTTTGATTTGCTGCTGGTGTTGGGTTCTCTGCAGGTATTTAATGGGTTTTGCTGGGACATGCTCCCGGTTGTAAAGTGGTTCTGGAGCTGACAGACTTTGCTCAAGGCAAATTCTTTTCATTAAAAAAGGATTTAACTAATTAGACCTGACTGTCAACTGACAGGTTAATTGATAAGGGAAGTGGGCCCAGTAACCCAGAGGTGAGATTATATTGTGACTTTAAATCTTTATAGTCTCTGATAAAACTTAGTCTTCCACTGGAATGTCAGACAAACCATGCTGGCTTTTTTACAAGGCATCGTGCCTGAAAAGATTTGCAAAAAAAACCAAAACTGCAGTTTCCTAAAATTCATTTTTCAAAGTAAAGGTCTGATCTGGCAAATTTATTCAAAGATAAGGCCCATTGAAGTGATTCAGGGAAAGCTTTGCACGTTTACACGCTTGGGCTCACGTAGGGTTCTGTTGGAGTTGCCAGGTAGTTTACGTGTAACTTCTTTGTTTCTTTAATTAGCTGAAATAAAACTTAATGCCTGTTCTTTTTAACTGTTGAAATAAGTAATCCCTTCATTCAATAAATATTAGTTCGGGAAACGCTCTTTTCTTATAATTTGCTTTTTAAAATGGAGATGAGCTTGGGGATGTGCTTAGTGGTTGATGGGCAGGAACCAGTGGTACCGGGAGCCCGGCTGGGTCTGCGCTGGGACCCGTGGACGCCTCTGGGCTTGGATGAAATGCCTTTTGCACACACATCTGGTGAACACGTAGTAAGTTTTGCTTTCAGCCATGTGGAAACCGTGCTTCCTAGGGTAGAAAGTTAATAATGAAAAGGCAAGTAATTATGAGAGGGTCTGGGAAAATCTAACTGGAAAACTGTCTTGACTTCCAACCCAAGTGCACTGAAGCTGTAGGAGGAGGCTGTGGGGGTGAAAGCCACTCGCCTGTATTTAACGCTTTCTGGTGTGTCCAGGTTATTCCTTAGATCTGGACGTTGACCTCAGTTATTTTCAGGGCTCCAGATAACACCTGGGCACAGCTGGGCTGGCGGCAGCGCGAACGCCGCGTCCTGTGTCAGGTGAGAGGGGTCGGAGCAGTGACGGATCACAGGAAGGAATTCAGGAAAGGTGCCAGGCAAAAAGGTCTTGTGCTGCTGTAAAAATCTGAGTGTTGTTTAACCCTAGCTTTTGGCAGTCTTTCTGAGGAAAAGCACTAGTATAAAGAAACATGTTTCCCGGTAAGCTGAGAGCAGCCTCTCACTCATCGGATTCAAAGGGAAAAAATTCAACTGTTATAAATGAGGTGATTTGCACTCACTAATAATAACTGTAACTATACGTTCTGATGGGTGAGTCCTAAGGATTTACAATAAGGGTTGTTTTCATTGGCATGCTGATACCTGACTGTAAGAGCTGAGACGCTTCTGTTATTGTCCTTTCCTCTTGGATAGAATTAGGTGCATGGATTGCAAATATCAGTATAATCAACCCCGTTACGATGTCAAAACATACAAAGTCAATCCTATCATAAACTATAAACCCATCTTGTTTTCCTTTTACCCCTGCCTTGTGCTCCATCTAAAATAAATAACTGAAAATAACTGAATGAATATAATCCATTTCTCCAAAGGAGGAAAAATAATTGCCTCCAGACTTCTAACTTACCTGCCAAATTGCATCCTGATGTGAATTGCAATGGACAAATTATAATCCTTTGAGACAAGGAGAGAAATGATGGAGTCTGTAAGTGACCCTTCCCTGGTGGGCACAGGCAAAATGAAACTAAACTTGGCAAGTGATTTGCACTCACATCGGGGAAGAGCTGGTCCCCAGGTCATCCTTGAAAGGCATTGACTTAGGAGTGAGAGGAGAGGAGCTCGCCATGCAGGCTGGTGGCCTGGGGTTGAACAGAAGCAGCAGTCTCAAGCGCTGTCAGCTTTATGCAGACCACAAGCTGCATATTCCCCCACTGAAGGAAAAAACAAACCCAACAAACCCAAACCAAACAACCAGAGCAAAACAATAAAAAGCACAAAGGAGGAGGGAAATCTAACCAGAGAGTCTCATGTTTGCAGGGTGGGTCTTGCAAGGGCCTTTTAACAAACGGTGGGGTGGGCAGGGGTGGCCACATCACCAAGATTTGAACATCTGTCTTCAAGAAGTTCAGGATTTCCAGTTGTGGCTCAGCAGAGGGATGTTTCTTTGTTAGCCCTGCTTGGGCTGCGGCGTTTATAAGGGGTTGCAGGCTGCTCTTGGTTATTGAGGAGTGCCACGATGCAGTTACACAGGCACAGCCAGTCTGTGGGCTGTGTCTTGGTTTCCTTTGTAATCCAGTATTTTGCGTAAATGTGAAGCGTTTTCAGGCCACGCTGTTGTCATGTCACAGAGGGATCAAATCCCTGTAATCCCTGTATGCGTTTTGAAATTGCAGCGAGTATTGCAGACGGTTACTTTGGCAAAGACAGCTTTCCATAATATGGTTCAGGCTTGGTTGCAGCTTTTATCCTGATTTATTATTGCAGTGACCTCCCTGGGGGACAGGGCGCTGCGTACTCAGGGACGGGGCAGCTGGAGGTGTTGACTTGCAAGGTGTTAACTTGGTGAGAACAAGAAAGCTGAGTGATACCCAGTGTAAAAGTTTATTTCAGACTCCAGAAAATACCAATGAGGAAACAAACCTTCATTTTCAGATTGGAGAGTGTTTTGTGAAAATTGTTGCCACAGACCCCGCTCAAAGCCCTGCTTTGTCTGCACCCAGGAAACCTGGACCAATGTCTAAAAAGCCTCGTGCTATAAAATCTAAGAATAGATACAAGCTCTTTAAGAAACTGCAGTGCACAGTGCAGCATCAGCTGTGAAAAAAGACAACCCCAGCCTCAAAATACTGTGATTCCCCTGTAGAAAGCATCCTGGTGTTAAGCCAAAATGGGCGCAGCAACTTCTGCAGCACCTGCAGGGCAGGGTGGGGTTGGTTTCTTCAAGACACACGTAAAAGCTTAAATGGATGATTATCTTTCTTATTTTAAACCACATACATTCTTACCTCACCTATTTAGATGTACACAGATATGCACACTTACAGATGTTACGGTTTACTGGCCATTTCCATACTGTGGTTAAGTCTGATTTTTCAGGAATGTTGTCCAAAGCAACGTCCTAACCTTTGCGGAGGAGTCAAACAATCTTATAGCCTTTGTTGAAATTCAAAACTCTCTGGTATTTTAGTGGGTTACTTAATACTGCAACTGCCTTTGTCCATTTAGGTGCATCCTCAGAATGTACATCCCCAGTCTCAGAAGGTGTTAACTCCAGCTCAGTTTGGAGGGTGTAGGCAGCTTGACAGATCTCCCCCTGGTTTCAGCTGAAAGTCAGAAGCCAAGCGAAGAGCTCTTTACCCAACCCAAGTTGCTAAAACTGATCTTGAACTTTGTATTGTGGTTGTTTGTGAGAATGGTACCATTGGAGATGATGCCGGATAGAGGACTTAAGACTGGAAAAATAAGGAAGGGGGTGAATCCTTCCAGGCTGGGTATGAGTAGCTGGAGCCAGTACAAAAAGGAAGAGACACAACCTTGTGTCCTGCTGCAAAATGGATGTGCTGATCTGGTGAAAACCAACACTCCCCATATCCGTGGCTTATTCTAGGATGGCTGTGATTACATTTTTAACCTCAGGAATATCAAATGTCATTTGGTAAACATGCTCTAGAAGATGACAGCAGTACTGTAAGCATTTTCTGAGGAAACGTGAGCTGTAGAGGTTTATTAATAGGATGTAAAACAATTATTTGTTTGTGTACTTTCCCCCCTCAGGAATCTTTTCCTTTATGTTTTCTAAATAATACAAGACATCCTTGGCAGCAGAATCCCCACAGTTGTTAATGTCAGATTGTTATCAGATTTGGCAGTGATTGTTTTCTAATAATATGTATGTTTTTCCCTTGCTGCCCGTGTAAGAGTGACAGTTTACTGAAGCGCGATGCAAGATTAAAAAAAAAGGTCAGCACTTGCCATTTGCATCCCTGAAAGCAAATGATATAGTTAACGCAGATCCTTTTTTTGATTGTTTATCTGTCTTTTAGTTATCTAAGAAAAGGATTTCCAAGAAGCAGGTGAGAAGTAGGGTTGGAAATCCTCCTGCTTTTTAGCTCCTGTTTAGATCTTATTCTTGCTTGGGCTTGAACAATAACTTTCCTACACTCCCGACGGAAGAGCTGATGAAGCTCATTTCAGTTTTAGTCTTATTTGTAAGGTTTGTTGAGATGTTTTAATGTAATAAGCTTCACAACAGTTAAGTGGTTAGTATCTTTGCTGTGGTAAGAGTGGGAAACAGAGGCCCACAAACAGAAGATGCCTGGTGTAAGGTCTCAGGAGCTGGTTTGTGCCAGGATTCATTTTGCTGGCTCGGGTGTTGTTCCTGGGGCTTGCACCCACAGCCAAATCCTCCGGCTTCAGCAAGGCTCAGAACAGGGCCCACGGTTCTGAACTTTCTGATTTCCCATTGTTGCAGTGAGTTTGTGTGTTGGCTGCTCTGACCCCAACCAGTGGGATATTAAAACCTTTCTGGCTGCCGCCCCGGTTGCTCCGATGCTGAGGTGTCCGAGGGGCCAGGGAGAAACCATCCTCTCTTGTGTCTTCAGCCGTGTGGCAATGAAAATGTGACAGCTGCCAGGATCCCCAAACCAACCATCACCTCTGCTCTGCACCAGCAGAGTTAGTGTTTCCTAAACAAAGCTCCGATTACCGAATATTATCCGTCTCCCCGAGGAGCCCCAGCGACTCCCCCAGCTGCTGTTGTCCTCCTCCCGAAGGGAACATGAAAGATGGACCCAGTCTGATCCCGGGGCAGGATTAACAACCTGTGATGTGTCAGGGCAGAGAAGAAAGGGCAGCCTTTAAAGCTCCTCTCATCTGTTATGGCAACAAAACACAACAGCAGAAGTAGCTGATTACCAAACACAACGCAACTTCTTTCAGAAAGGGATTAAGTAGCTGAATGCGCTTTTTTAGACTGAAAGTGATACGGTGTTAAATATAACCCTTTTAGACTTTTTCTTCCTGGGGATTATTTTGGAAAAGGGCTGTGACCCTGGATCAGTGAGCATCCCTTGATGCTGCGAGTATTAACTAGGAACGAGAACATTAAGCGAGCACAAGCTACTGTGAGTTATTTTTTGCCTTATCAGTCTTCATCTCAAGATCCTCTGGTCTTGTCTATGCGATGTTCTCAGCTGGAAGATTAGCTTTTGTTAAATTTCTAGAGTGATTTTTAGTCTTATTAATGAGAACATTAGGGAGTGTGTACCTTTCTTTAATTTAGTTGACTATATTGGAATTTAAAATCTAGAAGACAGTATATATTTTTTTTTTTTAAAGAAAAATACTCATTTAGTAAAAGTACATATTTTTGGTGAGAACAGGGGATGTTTAGCAGAGAGGAGGCTCTACATGGTAGCCCAACCCCAGCTCCCAGCCCTAATGGTGTCTGACTGCAAGCTGGTGTGGGGAAGGGCTGACATCAGGTTACAGAAGAATCCCTTGAAGATTTAATTTCAAGAAAATAGCACAGGTGGAGAAAGTGTATTTTTCTTTCTGTGATTTCCTTTGCTGTGTTTTTTGTGTATCAGATAGTGTCTCAAATAACAGCAAACTACTACACTTATTTTAGGGTGAAATCCCTCTCTCTGAATAGTTTTTGCTTGAACAAGCTGCTCTGTTGTCATTCCTGATACCAAAATTGGAATTCTGGGACGGGTATCCAGGTTTATTTTGGGGGTAGAAATATTAAAACTTTCCCCACACATTCCTTCAGACTCCTTCTCTGTGAGAGCTGCTGAGATCCAACCCTTTTGTTGATACCACACAGTTCCCACGACACTTTGGGAATACAGTAAATTCTGGAAGACACTATAAGAAGCAAACCCGGAGCAGAATACAGCGGGTTTAGTGTTAAACCAGAAAAGCATCCCTAACCTGTTACCGATAAGTATTATATTGTATTCAGGCTTGAAGTGCTTGTGTCTACCTTCCTGGAGCTGCCAAGGGCTGGTTGGTGAAATGGTGGTGATGGTGGCATGCCTTTATGACCCTGTGTGTGTACGGCAGCAGAGCTGAGGCTTTTTTGGGTGGGAGGAGAAGGAGGAGAGCTCCTGGGGCTGCACACAGCTGGATACTGCCTTAGCCTCAGCACACATCAGCTTCTGTACCCTGTCCATTGGGAAGTTAAAACTGGGACGGGGGGAGAATAGTGTCAGAAGTGATGCCTGTTTCAAGCAATGGAACTCAGTGAACGTGGCTAACTCAGCTGTGTCTGCCCTACCTGAATGAAGCTACCAAGGAAGGCAAAGTGAAGAAAAGAGCAGCTTCCCAGGGAAGCAGGAGGAGATATTTCCTCTCTGCTGCGACGCTTGACTCTGTGAGTGACCACTTAAACCTCATGGGCAGCGGGGGAGAGTGCCCGAGACTGCATCCCCCTGCCAGGGGAGAAGGCAGGCGGGGTTCCTGATACCCCTGGGGATTGTAGGAATCCGTTAGGATTGTAGGAATCGGTTGGGATTGCAGTTCACCCATGGAGAGGTCCTGAGCCCAGAACCATGACCTGCCAGGCTGCAGGATGCACAAACACAGCAGGGCAGATGTTTCCAGCGCTGCCTGTGTGCAAAGGCACTGCCGACTAGAAAAACAGTTAGAGGAACCACAAAAGGTTTGAAGTAGAGAGAGACAGAGAGATATCTTCAGTTTTAAAGTATAACGGCAAAACATCTCTTCATATTAAATAAATAGAAGGGCTCCAATTACGAGGTTTTTGATCAGCCAAGATGTGATCACCCCATGGAAAAAAGACATGTTGAAATGAAAGCGTTACCTGGGATACTGATTTTTTTATCTGTACTGAGAAACATATTATGGTTATAACTGGGGAACATTGGACATTTTCATTGAAATCTGGTTGGTTAAAGCCTGCTGTTACTTGTGCCAAATGACCCCAGCTTGATACTAATATTTCAGTGAGTGGTACTTTAACTTCCGAGTCAGTATTTGATCCACGCTCACTCACACGTTATGGTGGGGGATCCTTTGGAGATGTACAATCCAGTCCAACATTTTGAACCACAAAAGACTGAGATGTGAGGCGGACCCTGTTTGCGCACTGTGGTGTGTGTAAGTGGATGTTTCTAAAGTCATTTTTCAAAGGTGGCATGCCAGGAGCCTGGACAAGCATAAAGCTGAGCGTTTATTGGCCTGAACTGTTGGCTGGTATCCGGTAGCTCTAGCGGCTGCTCCGACGTGAGGTGTGGGTATGGGGCCTCCCTCTCTTCCCTCTGTAGTTTCACGCAGGTGGTGCTTTGAATGGAAAAAAGCCTGCAGTGATTCACCCACAACATGATTGCACTTAACTGACGTCTGCAGTACATTTGCAACATCTATTCACCATGGCATAGGTACATTATTTCTTTCCTTCGTGAGTTTATGGTTACTGAAACAGCTTAAAGTTCGTTCAAAATCTTATTTCATGTGATTTTGAAAAGTGACTTTTTACTATGAAAACCTGTAAAATGCAGAGGATAATGTTACCTGCTGAGTGTGTAGTCCTGGAAGGAACCAGCGTCTCAGCAGCTTTACTGTTACATCTTCTGCATCATTAGCGGAGCTCAACAACAGACTCTTCTCTGCTATTAGAGAGGCCCTCGCCACTATTAAGAAAAACTGAATTACCATGGAGTAGTTATAAGATGCAACGTTGCTGCCTTTCATGATTTTATCAGGAGTCTCATGATTTTTTAAAATTTTCTCTTTTAAATCTTAGATCCTGAAGTAACATCATTATGTGAAAGGCACTCCCTTTCATGAAACTAAATAATGAAATGCAAATAAAGAAAACCCTGACTGTACCTGCCACAGTTTTTAAAGCAGTTTCGTAGGAGGGAGGCACTGACTTGTGGTGGTTTTGCGTACTTGAGGTTGGAAATATTACAAAGTTTGGTTCAAGCTGTAAGAAGCAGTGAAGCATCTCACATTGGCACAGCTCTATCTATACCTTGTGCTTATTTGCCATTAGTTAAGTTTTCCCCCTGTACCCGGCACTGGTGAGGCCCCACCTCGAGTGCTGTGTCCAGTTTTGGGCCCCTCACTCCAAGAAGGACATTGAGGGGCTGGAGCGGGTCCAGAGAAGGGCAATGGAGCTGGTGAGGGGTCTGGAGCACAAGTCTTGTGAGGAGAGGCTGAGGGAACTGGGGATGTTCAGCCTGGAGAAAAGGAGGCTGAGGGGAGACCTTCTCACTCTCTCCAACTCCCTGAAAGGAGGGTGTAGCCAGGGGGGTCGGTCTCTGCTCCCAAGGAACAGGCGATGGGACAAGAGGAAATGGCCTCAAATTGCACCAGGGGAGGTTCAGGATGGATAGTAGGAAAAACTTCTTCATCAAAAAGGTTATCAAGCCTTGGAATGGGCTGCCCAGGGCAGTGGTGGAGTAGCCGTCCCTGGAGGTATGTAAAAGCCGGGCAGATGTGGTGCTGAGGGACATGGGTTAGTGGTGGGTTTGGCAGACTTAGGTTGATGGTTGGACTTGATGATCTGAAAGGTCCCTTCCTACCTAGACAATTCTGTGATTCTAAGAGGAGTCCCTGTGTCCCAGCAGCACCTTTTGTGTCCTGCCCATCTGGCACTGGTACTGTGGCTGCAGCTGGTTTGCAGAGGCCATTCCTTCTCCCAAAGCCTGGTCACTCCTGCAGCCCAGCAGGCCCTGGGCTGTGTCACCCGTGTCCCCTAGGTACTGGGTGGCAATAGCAGTCCTACTTCAGCCACTGATCCCACTGGCACGGCTGCTCTCCAGTAGCTTTTCTGGCGTGTCCCACAAGCTTCCAGGTGTGAAGGAGAAGGTGTGCTTATGCCAGTGGGCCCATGTCCACACTGTGGGGCTGCCAGCACTGCTCCAGCCTCTGGCAGGGGCTCCTGTTGGGGCCGTGGCTCCGGCTGTTCCCTGTCCTCTCCTGCCCGGGGTGACGGACACAGCTGGTGCTCCAAATTAATACATCAGGTTTGAACTGAAGCAACTGAGGACCTGGAGCATGTCCCCTTCTGCTGTCCCACCTTCTAACCCCTACCGTCCTCAGAAAGAGACAGAGCACTCAGACTGGGGTGGCACGAGGTGACCATCACGGCTACAAGGGACTTGGTATCTCCAGCATCATGGAAACATTTCCAGGCACCTTTGCGTGCTGTAGCTGAGTCGACGTGCATTGGCAGTGTTTCCTTCACCTGCTTTTCAGTCATGGAGAGCAAGGGAGGGGACTCTTTCTCCCTGAACACTGGTGGGGAGGCAGGATTGCAGTGTGTTTGCTGTAGTTAGAGTAGGTCCACAGTCCTCCTTCGCTGGCTCCAGGAGAGACCCACACAACGCAACAAGAGGATCAAAGTTTCTTCATGCCTCTTCTTTGTCCTCCGGGGCTGCATATGGATTCTCCATTGCAGACAGCTGTTTTGGGAAGAAACAATCTTGAGATCAAGTAGTCAAATTCTGCCAGGGATTGCACCAAGTTGTTAGTACAGCCATTCAATAAACAAAGTGAGAGATTTTAATACCACTATGCAGAAACCCCTGCGTTTTTCCCCTTCAGACCAATGGCAATACCACCAGAAACGACTTCATTAGAGCTGCTACCAGTAACACTCCACTTGTGCGGTGTGTATCGTGTTAAATCTGGGGCGCTGGGAGCGGAGTAACCGCACAAATCATTCCCTTGAAGGTTTGGGTTTGCGTTGGCAGCCGAGTGGGTAAGTGCCGAGATAAAAGCCCTGCCTAGAGCACCCCGCGTTAACCAGAGCAGCCATGTGAAATGCAGCCACTTATTTAAGTAAATCTAACAGCTCTTTGGCTTTGAACAAGAGCACTTTTTTTTTTTTTCTTTGCGGTTTCTTTAGGTAATTTCAAGCTCAAACGTAACCGCTCCAATCCAATGTCTTCTGGGCAAAGGTGGTTATAAAATAGTGGTGAAAAACATTGGCTTGTAACTCTTGGGAAAGCTCGTCTTCGCAGCGCCGTGTGCATCTGGTTTGTGGCAGCAGCAAAACACAGCCCAGAGAACGCTGCCGCGTCTTCGTTAAGAGTCTGTTGCGCGGCGAGATGGCAAACTCAACTGTGAAAGCACAATTATTTGGGTTATTCAGGATGAGAAAAAACATGATGGAGCACCAGAATGAGATAGCAAAGCCACTGAGTAGACAGAGCACCAGCAGATGAGGTTATGCATTAACAACAGCAAGATTGGGGCTACTGGAAGAATGAGCCATTCACAAACAGCCCTGGCCTCTAAATTAGCTGGGATGATCCAGTGAAATGACCTGTGGGCAGCTCAACGGATATTTTTGTTGAGTACACTGAAACAACTCAAAAAGATGTAAATAATTAAAGGCTGAATAAAATCTTGGAGACTGGAGAAGAAAACATTGCTGCTGTTTAAAGCAGTTGCTCAAGGCAGCCTTTGAAGGACATGCTGTTTTCCTTGCCCTCTGTCCCCCCGAAGGCAGAGTTGAAGTAAGGATTTGTAGATGGCCAGTGGAGATGCTCAGACATGTGGAGATGCTCAGTGGAGAGTCCATGAAATGAGAATGGGCTGGAGGGACTGGAACTGGGTGTGCAGGAAATGGTGGGGACATCAGAGGTATGAAGGTTAATGGTAGAAGCAAGAGCTTCTCAGGAAGGAAGTAATCCTTCTCCTTCCTACGTGGTAGGAGCCCAGGGAACGTGTGGGATGATCCATTTGGGGCTGGTCCGGTGCACGGTTGAGTTGTGGACCCCAGTGGCACAGAATGGCTGGGGCAGTGTGGCCATGGGGCTGAGGGCAGGGGGGCTGGCTAAAAAACCAGGGGAGAAAGGAGGCAGGTAAATATTTTAGCACTTACTTTTTTCTACACTGAGACGTATCCAAAACCCACAAGAGCATCGTTGTGGTGCCAGCGCTGGGATGTCCCATGGGGTGGGAGATCCCATCCAAGGACCTGCTCTGGGAAGGGGCTGGAGGAAGTGTTGGGCTTCGCTTTCCCATCTCTTTGCCCCCACGCTGTGTCCCGAGGTGCCCCAGTGAGATCTGTGGTGCAGACACTGCCACAGGAGTGTGTGGATGTAAAATTAGACCCTTGTGAACACTTTGTTTTTATCTTTTTCACACCGGTGGCTCTGTGGCCCGGTCTTGGCTTTGCTGTGCTCTGTCTCTGTGGAACAACGTAATCACCCTATTTCCAAGAGCTTTATTTTTTTTTCTCAGGGTGTTTTTTTTTGTCCAACAAAGATAGACTTGCACTCGGTACTTTGTAGAATCATTTGATGTTGTTTGGTTTTAATCTGTTGTGTGATTAAAATAGATTAATGTTGTAGTAACATAAAAACCCTCGAGGGGTTTTGTTCTCTTTGTAAATATTCTCTAGGATCTCTTCTGTCTTCTAAATTGTGTGTAGGGAGAGTATTTAATGGGACCTGGGGAGAAAAGAGCCGCATTTTAAACTTAATATAAGAATTTAATTTTTAATAGGTTTCTTTTGGGGGTAGAGTATTCATATTGAAGTGGAAATTAAAGTGTCTAAATGCTTTGTGTGTAAGCTGTTGGAAAGTCTATTAAGCTATGTGTGGGTAAAACCCTTTCTTTCCTTTTTTTATCTGATCTCAAAAATATGAAATTACAGAAGCTACTGATTGATATCACTCACTGATGTTTAACCTGGTTTTGCAAACTTACCTTTTGAGTTTCCTTTAGCTGACACAGAGAGGTTTCCTCTGCAGAGAGTGGGGCGACCTTCCCTCCTCCCTTTCTACTTTGTGTTATCATCCTTTTAGCAGCCTTCCAGTCCCTCAGGGGGCTCCAGGAAAGCTGGGGAGGGACTCGTGATCAGGGAGGAGAGCCACAGGATGAGGGGGAAGGGTTTTAAACTAAAAGAGGGAAGATTGAGATGAGATCTCAGGAAGAAATTCTTCACTGTGAGGGTGGTGAGACCTTTGCCGAGGTTGCCCAGAGAAGCTGTGGCTGCCCCATCCCTGGAGGGGTTCAAGGCCAGGTTGAAGGGGGCTTGGAGCAACCTGGTCTGGTGGGAGGTGTCCCTGCCCGGGGCAGGGGGTTGGACCTCAGTGATCTTTAAGGTCCCTTCCAGCCCAAACCATTCTATGATCTAAGGACCTATGATCCTGTCAGCCTGCCGAGGAGGTGGGCAGCCTGGCTGTAGGTACGTCCTGTTGTGCTTCGTGTCAGTCCCAAGTCTTGCATGTCACGCCTTGTGAGGGAGACCTCACCTTAGACCATCGAGCTGGAGATCCCTTACATATAAGATCGCCCTTCCCATCCGTGGAAGAGCCTCGTGGCTGGAAACACTCCATCTCTCCTTGTGCAACATCCCCCCTGCAGAACTGGCTCCCAATGGCCACGGGCCACAGCGGGCTGCCAGAGAGGCGGTGTGACACGGCAAGTGCAGACAGGCTGGCTGAGTTATGGAGTGGTGAGGTTTGTGTCTAAATCATGAGTTTATTTGATTTCTTTGCGGCGGGTAACCTGCAGGAGTTCAGACCCAGTCAGTGCCTGGGTTTGTTGAACGTAGAGCGGGGGATGCCGAGACGCTTATGGCAGGAGCCCCCCCGGCAGGTAATGACCCCCTCTGGCAGCTGCAGAGATAACCAGCAGTGATCCCTGCTGAATATACATTTCCAGGTCTGTGAGATTAGTTTAATACCTCAGCTTTATCTTGGCATTGTGGACTGCTTTCTGTCTTCATGTGGAGGCATCAGAATGTCCTCAGGCTCTTTTGTAAGATTAAGAGCTTCCCTTGGCATCCTGACAAGGAGGAAATTTAAGGAACAAGAGTATTTAACTTAAAGCTAATCTGGTCTTTGTGAAAGCAGGAGGATTAGACCATTAAGTTCTCTGTGCCTGGCAGGTTTGTGCCACTGATGGCACTGATGAAGGCAAGGCTGTAGAGAGGTGAGCTGGAGGTGGATGGAGGGCTGGAGGTGGATGGAGGGACTGAGACCATTTGTAACGTGTCAAGCCTTTGCCAGGCAGTGAGTGATTTTGAGGCCACACACGAGCTGCCACGTGGCTATGGGTCTGTCCTACATGACTGCGTGTTTCATTAGGGAAGAACAGAGCACGTGGATGAAGTCGTGTGTGGAAAAGGAAGGGGCAAGTCTCTACCCTTGCCTTGCGCTGGGCTGAGCCACCTGTGAGCCCTGAGCAAAGCCAACGTGTCCCTCCTTCATGGCATCTCCTCCTGTACCTCTGTCCTGGGCCACAGAGTTTTGTGTCTCCTAAAACCTTCTGTATATCTCAAAACTTGCTTTGTATCTACAATTCAGTTTTAAGTCTTACCTGAAGAGGAGTAACTTAGAGAAAAGGTTTCATGCATCCGTCATGGCACCGCCTCATTCCTCCTGAGGACAAGCTGTTAAACCTTTTCAACAGTTTCCACTAAAACTACTGGCTGTTGGTAAATGTTAAACTGTCTTTTTGTTTTCCCTCCTAGTCAGAAACAATCTATGAGTGAGCTTAAAGTGACTGCTGGAGAGCATCCTGGTGGGAGAGGGGGGACTTGGGTCCCTGCAGAGGTGGGAGACACCAGGCTGGGTCCCTGCCTGCAGCCAGAATAACTTGATGTGCTGCTCTCCCTCCTGCCCACTCATAAATTTGACAGCCCTGCAATGAGAATAATTTAAAAAAATCCTCCTCACTTGCCCCAGGGCAGGTGAATGACTACCTTTGTGTGCATATATTACTATGCAAAGGTATGCACACACGTATATATGATAAATATGTATCTTATAGCGGCTTGATCTGTTGAATGGAGCTCTTAGTAGTTTCTTTCCAAATGTTAACGGGCCCACTTTATTTTCTGTGTGTTTTCTGCATTGTACTGGAGATTGTTACGGTTTCAGCCTTCTGCATATTATGATAAAGTATATGTATATGATAAAGTATTCGTGGTTGTCGGGATAGGGATTGTATATGATAAAGTATTCGTGGTTGTCGGGGCCTAATGGAAAACTAAATAAATGAGTTTAGGACATGATTATAAAATGCTCATGGCTGTCAGCCTCACTGAAAAGTCAAAAAACCCAGCTAGGTACTTTTCAAACATCTGAAGGCAGAACAAGGAGCAGTGCAAGGAAATAAATTTTTGTATGTTACATTTACTTACTCACTCAAATGCCTCCGTTGAACCACAGTGAAGAGCGCTGGCATTCTGCCAGGCTTGAAGTTGACCTTTTTTTAATCCTTATCTTTTTTCTCGTGAAATGAATATGGAGAGGCCTTAAGCAAGAGCTGATTCTTGTTTTACATCAGCCCCTGCCCTGAATAGCTCATCGTCTAAATACTTGGGAAAGGAAACCGAGACAAGCACTGACCTAACTGTGTCTGGAGGGAGCCGGAGCAGAACTTTAATCTTCTAGTCTAGTGCACTGTCCCTGAATCATGGTGATTTTCCATAGTTCACATCATTTTCTCTATGTATTTGGAGATGTTGCAAGATCAGTTTGCCCAATACATCCTCAAGGGTTATTGCTAAAAGCTTCTCGAAGCCTTGTAAGAAGTATGTGCTTTGGCATATCTATTACCTATTAAACCTGGCGAAATAATAGGGTTTTCCTATGTCATAACAAATCACGCCGGTGCTAAAATAGCTGCAAACATTCCCTAAGACTTAATGAGCTCTTGCTGTTTTGCAGTGGTCCAAACAACTTGTTATTGTGACGGTTATATAGTGCAGAATTATATTATGGAAACTGTCTCATAAAAACATGAGGGGGGTGTTGGGGAAGCTGGTCCCACTCTGCAGGACGCCGGTGTGTTTCTGGGCTGTGTGGCACAGAATTGTACTTATTTTTTCATGGTAATGCAGTTTATAGGCGTGTAATCTTTTGTAGTTCTGAGATGATTAAACAGAGGTAGTAGCAGAATGTGTCTTCATTTCTTCCCATAAAGCCCCTTTAAACTGAAGCACACAGTAAGAGAGGACAAAACAGAGCGAAAGAAACATTTCATATTTCTCTTACCCTTTGCATAAAGCAGCCCTGGATCCCAAAGTGAAGCAAGACAGGGAATTTGGGAGTTAAAGTCCACTTTGACTTTGAAGAGCTGCTCTCGAACGAGCTTTCATACCATCATAAAAAATGTCAGTGTAAAATATCTGAACTAGAGCAAATTGAACAATTTGGCAATTCTAATGCTTTCATCTGAAGTCTCATGCCTGCAAGGACGTGAAAAAGTCAATAACGTGAATTGGAAGGTATTGATTATTTCGCTGGGCTGCTGTTGAAACATCATATGTGCTTGATTTGGTCTCCCAACACCCAGTAAACGTTTGGTTTTAGTTTCACCTCCCTGTGTGAAAAAATTGAAAATACTATAAAACTTGGAGTGTTTTGGTGGGGTTTTTTTCCTAATTTTAAAGTATTTTCTGTAAACTTAAATAAATGTTATTTGTAAAGGTTCCCCTCATTCCAAGATGGGTATTTCCTGCCACAGATGGGCCTATTTTTAATTTACTTTGTAAGGCACTGAACCTTCTGTTCAACACTGCCATCTGCAGCCCCCCTGGATTTGGGGACATTTGGATGAGGTCTGTCTCCACCAGCAGCTCCTGGGGCCGAGCCTCTGCTCCGTGGAAACAAACCCCACCGTGGAAATGTCCTTTTGTTTTCCTGCTGCCTCTTTGCCAGGACCTGTCTTACCACCTTGCTAAATTATAGCAAACAATTGGCTAAATTATAGCAAATGGCTGGAGAGAGACAGGGAACTGCTGGAGAGAGTCCAGTGTGGGGCAACAAAGATGGTGGAGGGATTGGAGCATCTCCCTGATGAGGAAAGGCTGAGAGAGCTGGGGCTCTTCAGCCTGGAGAAGAGAAGGCTGAGGGGAGACCTTATTAATGCTTCCAAGGATATAAAGGGTGGGATGAAGGAGGATGGAGCCAGACTCTTTTCAGTGGTTCCCAGGGACAGGACGAGGGGCAACGGGCACAAGCTGGAACATGGGAAGTTCCACTGAAATCTGAGGAAGAACTTCTTTGGGGTGAGGGTGGCAGAGCCCTGGCAGAGGCTGCCCAGGGAGGGTGTGGAGTCCCCTTCTCTGGAGATCTTCAAGCCCCACCTCGATGCTCCTGAGTGATGTGCTCTGGGCAACCCTGCTTTGGCAGGGGTTTGGACTGGATGAGCTCTAGAGGTCCCTTCCAACTTGGACAATTCAATGATTCCCTGATTGAAATGAATGCCTTTACTGGAGTCCAGATCTGTGATTTAAAGGCTGTGGTGCTGCGTCATGGTCCCTGAATCCAAGGGAGCCCCATGTTACCCAAATTGCGAGTGTGAAGCTGCCTTTGCTTCGGGCTGCTCAGCATTTCCACTGCCCTACCTGAGACGGGCTGCAAAAGAGGGGAAAAAAAGAAAAGGGATTATTGTGGGTATTTATGGTACTGATTTGACTGTAAGATTATCCACAAGGGTAAAAATATTTGCATCCCAGTTGGTTAAAAATCTGTCCAGTATATCTATTTCTTTAGTTAGCATTAATTACCTAAATCAGCTCCTTCTGGTAAAAGACTATTCACTGTTTGGTTAATTTCCAAGAGTCAAGCATTTTGCTTTAAATTGCTGGAATTCAAAGGGAAACATGCCCGTGCTGGTTTGCTAATGCCATGTTAGGAGAATGCAGGCACCAGCGTGGCGTGGTCCCCCGGGTCATGGTGCTGTGAAGTGATGGGTGGTGGGACCCCAAATGCTGTAACCTGGAGTTGAGCATGGTGAGAGGAGTGAGAATGGTGGGAAATGAACAGAAACCAAACCCCTTCACCCCCAACTCTGCACCTCCCCCGTCCCAGCACGTCCTTCCCATCCCTGGTCCCATGAGTTTCAGCACATGCTGGAAGTTAAGCACATGCGGTAATGCTGCCTGAAGAGGGATGCTGTCCCTGATCAAAGGCCTTTCAGGGGATGGGGAAAAAGAACAGAGAGGGGAAAATAAAATAAAATAAAATAAAATAAAATAAAATAAAATAAAATAAAATAAAATGTGAGTTGTTCAGCTGTTGAGATAAAAATGAAATTTGAGCAATAAGCGCTCATTTCTCGATGGTTCACCTACGCTAGCTGGAAGACACTCAGATGCTGCTGAGGGTGGCTCTGCAGACCCCCGAGCCAAGGAGGCTTTGTCCAGCAGGGCTTTTCTGCTCTGTTCGGCCAAGTCACTCCCATAATGTGGAAATTCCTCTCTTGGAATTTTGCAGCATCCAGGCTGCCAGCACTCTGAGGGCGAGCGGCAGGTTCCTCAGTGGTCAGGTTTGGAAGGAGCAGGGGCTGTCGCTGGCCCTTTGCAGAGCTGATGAAGTGAGGGGCAGGGTGTGCAGTCCTGGCCTGGGGGGAGGGATGTCACCACTGCCCCCGGGTAGGACAGCGGGGATGACCCAGGCCGAGGAAAGCCTGGCTGTGTGAGGCTGTAACACCGGTGAGCAGGAGAGTCCCTGACACCTTCACAACCACAAATCCAGGGTGGGTGGAGAATGGCTGGGGAGCAGCCCCGAGAAGGACTTGGGGGTGTCGATGGATGAGAAGCTCAACACGAGCTGGCAATGTGTGTGGCAGCCCAGAAAGCCCCCCACACCCTGGGCTGCATCCCCAGCAGCGTGGCCAGCAGGGCCAGGGGGGGATTCTGCCCCTCTGCTCTGCTCTGGGGAGACACCCCCAGTGCTGCCTCCAGCTCTGGGGCCACCAACAGCAGAAGAACACGGAGCTGTTGGACGGGGCCAGAGGAGGCCATGGAGATGCTGGGAGGGCTGGAGCCCCTCTGCTGGGAGGACTGGCTGAGAGAGTTGGGGGGTTCAGCCTGGAGAAGAGAAGGCTCTGGGGAGACCTTAGAGCCCCTTCCAGTCCCTCAAGGGGCTCCAGGAAAGCTGGGGGGGGGACTCATGATCAGGGAGGGGAGCCCTAGGAGGAGGGGGAAGGGTTTTAAACTGAAAGAGGAGAGATTGAGCTGAGATGTGGGGAAGAATGTCTTTGGTGTGAGGGTGGTGAGAGCCTGGCCCAGGTTGCCCAGAGAAGCTGTGGCTGCCCCATCCCTGGAGGGGTTCAAGGCCAGGTTGGAGGGGGCTTGGAGCAACCTGGTGTGGTGGGAGGTGTCCCTGCCCAGGGCAGGGGGTTGGACAGGGTGATCTTTAAGGTCCCTTCCAACCCAAACCCTTCTGTGGTTCTATAAATCAGGATCCTGGAGCAGGTACACACCCCTGAACACATCGCCACCTGGGCCCGCCATCCTGCTGTGCCAGCTGGTGTGTGTGAGCCCAGGTGTCTCTGTTGTGTTAATCCACAAATCAAATAATCAGCTGCTGGTTAATCAAGAATTGACTCCCTTCGCATCCATTTAAGTATGTGCGTAGCTTGGGGGAGGCCGAGAGCTTTAGTACCGAGGCTGCTGCAAGTTCAGGGGATTGTGGTGGGGAGGGATGGGGGGCTCTGCGAGCGTTTCTTTCAGCATCGATGTTATTTGCAGCAAGCTTTGCTGCTTCAGGCTAAGAGGGGTTTTAAAAAAAGGAAAGGAAGAGAGAAAAAGTTCAAGAAGGACAGGCAACTACTGAAGAGGGTACAGCAAAGGGCTACAAAGATGATGAGGGGCCCGGAGCATCTCCCTTATGAGGAGAGGCTGAGGGACTTGGGTCTTTTTAGTCTGGAGAAGAGAAGGCTGAGGGGGGATCTGATCAACGCCTATAAAT
>NW_015090977.1:8319320-8335359 GCF_001431845.1 Calidris pugnax
GGGAGACCTTCCAGCCCCTTCCAGTCCCTCAAGGGGCTCCAGAAAAGCTGGGGAGGGACTCTGGATGAGGGAGGGGAGCCCTAGGAGTAGGGGGAAGGGTTTTAAACTGAAAGAGGAGAGATTGAGCTGAGATGTGGGGAAGAATGTCTTTGGTGTGAGGGTGGTGAGAGCCTGGCCCAGGTTGCCCAGAGAAGCTGTGGCTGCCCCATCCCTGGAGGGGTTCAAGGGCAGGTTGGAGGGGGCTTGGAGCAACCTGGTCTGGTGGGAGGTGTCCCTGCCCAGGGCAGGGGGTGGCACTGGCTGATCTTTAAGGTCCCTTCCAACCTGACCCGTTCTGTGGTTCTGTACAACATCAGGATCCCGGAGCAGGTACACACCCCTGAGCACATCGCCACCTGGGCCTGCCATCCTGCTGTGCCAGCTGGTGTGTGTGAGCCCAGGTGTCTCTGTTGTGTTAATCCACAAATCAAATAATCAGCTGCTGGTTAATCAAGAATTGACTCCCTTTGCATCCATTTAAGTATGTGTGTAACTTGGGGGAGGCCGAGAGCTTTAGTACCGAGGCTGCTGCAAGTTCAGGGGATTGTGGTGGGGAGGGATGAAGGGCTCTGAGAGCTTTCCTTTCAGCATCGATGTTATTTGCAGCAAGCTTTGCTGGTTTGGGCTAAGAGGGGTTTTAAAAAAAGGAAAGGAAGAGAGAAAAAGTTCAAGAAGGACAGGCAACTACTGAAGAGGGTACAGCAAAGGGCTACAAAGAGCAGGCAACTCCTGGAGAGGGTAGAGCAGAGGGCTACAGAGATGATAAGGGGCCCGGAGCATCTCCCCTATGAGGAGAGGCTGAGGGAAGGGCTCTGAGAGCTTTCCTTTCAGCATCGATGTTATTTGCAGCAAGCTTTGCTGGTTTGGGCTAAGAGGGGTTTTAAAAAAAGGAAAGGAAGAGAGAAAAAGTTCAAGAAGGGCAGGCAACTCCTGGAGAGGGTAGAGCAGAGGGCTACAGAGATGATAAGGGGCCCGGAGCATCTCCCCTATGAGGAGAGGCTGAGGGACTTGGGTCTTTTTAGTCTGGAGAAGAGAAGACTGAGGGGGGATCTGATCAATGCCTTAAAATACTTCAAGGGTGGGTGTCAGGAGGATGGGGCCAGTCTTCTTTCAGTGGTGCCCAGGGACAGGGCAAGAGGGGATGGGCACAAACTGGAACATAAAAAGTTCCATCTAAACATGAGGAGGAACTTCTTTTCTGTGAGGGTGGCAGAGCCCTGGAAGAGGCTGCCCAGGGAGGTGGTGGAGTCTCCTTCTCTAGAGACATTCAAACCCGCCTGGACACGTTCCTGTGGGACCTGCTCTGGGTGGCCCTGCTCTGGCAGGGGGTTGGACTAGATGATCTCCAGAGGTCACTTCCAACCCCATGTGATTCTGTGAAGAAATTACTTTTCATTCAGGTCATGGTGGGCATCAGGGGTGGAAGAACATCTATGGGAGCAAAGCACGGGGACTTCCATTCTCACAAGTCCCTGTCCAGAGCACCACTAGTTCAACATTTGTTTTAAATTTTGGTCTAAAAAAAAGTTTGATAAAGTTAGTTTTTAATATTCTGGTGAACCTGTAATGTGGAAATAGGGAGATGTCTTCTCAGTTCCCTACATGAGGCATTTAAAAGTAACAAAAGGGAATGGTAAGTTGAGTTGTAGGGCTCCCCGATGCAAGATAACGTTAAGGTAAGGAGCTTAGGAGGGTTCAGAGGATTATTAGACATTTATAGAAATAATAAAAATATTATTGCAGTTCTGCCAGGTGGGATATCAGTTTGCTAGAGGGAGCAACCATCAAGATTCATTATATTAACCGGCCTCTCGCTGAGAGGGCTTGGGAGAGCTTTCCTTGTGTGCAGGTTATGCCGAAGTGCTGTGTTCACATCGTCCCCCCGCATCCGCCCCGGGTGGGAGGCAGAAAGCAAATACCATACTAAATGGACCGTTGGTGTTACACATCACATGTGACCTCTCTGCCCGTCCCCAGAATAGGTGTCTCTGCCGCTTGGTGACCTCATACGTGATGCATTTTGCTGAATTGACACACACAAGGGTTCCTTCTGGAGAGAGACTATAAATGCGAAAGTGTGTTTGTTTATTTAGAGGAAACACTGGTGATTAATGGGACAAAGTGTTTATACGTGTAAAGAGTCTTTGGTCTCTGGGCTGGGAAAGCAGCTGGTGACAACACGGGGCTGCTCGGGGTGAGGGCGGCGATTCCTTCCCCCCGTTGGTGGCGTCGCGGGGAACTGGAACCCGTGTAGAAAGGAGCTGGCCGTGCCACACACACCGTGTATCCCCAATGACAGCTGAGCAAACTTATGAAATAACAATTGAGGATGATTATATTGGTTCTGAGGATTAGCCCAGCAGGTAGCCATGTTGGCACAGGGCAGGGTTTGGGCCGGAGGATAAGTACACATTCTTTTTATTATTGCAGCTAATAGGAATCTGCCAGACTTTGAAGCACAGAAAAGGCTCAGTGGCCACCTGTGAGCTAATCGCATGGATTTGCCTCATTCTGTATTTCGGCTCACTTGGAGCCTGTAATCTAATTTCCAAACAGAGATGAGAAGAGCGAACAATTCATTTTCTACTTTACATGGCTGTGCCAGTAAACTTTTAATCCTTTTAGAATTACAGTTCCTTGCTACGTGGATGCAACACCACAAAGTCCTGCATGTAGAGCTTGAGTCTTTGAGTGCAGCAGTCGCTGGATAATAATTAGCCCCAGCAAGGCACAACGTGAGTCAAAATAAAAGTTAGGAGCGTAGAACATTTTTCAAATGGTATTTTGAAGCAAACACAGGCTGACGGTTTCAGGTTGTATAGAAAATCCTTGCGTTTTGGACTGCAGAAGTACCCTGCAGGGTCTTCTTCAGCTTTGGGCTTTGTACCCTGATGTTGGTGTCTGTTCTGCACGTAGAACACCATCGTCTCAGTCTCGCATCCTACCAGCCAATTAGCCAGATCACAGTTGGAATGGAAATATGTGTGGGGCAGATTTCGTCGTCATTGCTCACCGTTTATTTTGGGACAGAAGATATTTATTTAGATTTTTACGGTAGGTGCTGAGCTGAGGTTAAGCAGGGGGTGCTTATGTCTGCTTTTAGCCTGATTTTCATTCATGCTGGTGTGTTTTAGGATGTGTTTATGTGACGGCTCCCCAGACAGTTTCTTTATCATAAAGAAAACACCATTGATGTGCTGCTGTTCTGCTCTGTTTTCATTAAGGGCAGGTCAATCAGTGAGGGTCTAGTAGAGGTGAGTGCTGCTGCTTCTCATGTGGGAAGGCCCTTTCACACCAGTTCAGTGTCTTTTTAGTGCTCTGTATGGACAGTGTAAAGATTATCCAGATCTCTGGGAACAAACCCTTTGGTTAGAGCTTTCTTGCAGACAGCGTGTGCCTCAGTAGTGAACAGGTCATTCACAAGTGCCTTCACCCTGACTTTGCACCTTTGCTCGTATTTTGCTTTCAGGTTGGTAGTAAAAAAAAAAAAAAAGCTAGAGTCCCAAATTCCATTTTCTACAAACTACCATGGGCAGTGTCCACTGAAATTTTAGTCAGTCTTCTAGCAAAATGATAGGAAGGAGGATGTGCAGTGGTAAAAGTGATAGCCCTGAGATGATGAGCGCTGCCAGATCTTTGTTCCACGTTATAAGCTGATCATCCGGAGGGGTTAAGAAAAAGACTTTTCCAATCACATGGAGATGCCTGGTTAGCTGGACATGGTGCAGCCTGTTATTCCTCTGGGTTTGTTGGAGGGTAGGCCCCGTGCTCCGTGAGTCAATAGTCCTATCAAAAATCCTATTGCCCAGAGTCCTTCTGTATGAATTTATAAGGAAAAAACCCTAATGTCATGGATAAATGTAGTGAGAGTAGTTTAACTGATTTGGGTAAAATGTATGGAGCAATTTAGGATGCAATGGACCCTTTGCTGTACCAAAATTTCCTCTACTAACTGTCCTGAGGTCTGTGAAACAGAGCTGGTCGATGGCATGGCCTTTCCCATTGCGATTAACATCTGTACAGACTGACAGGCACAAACCAGCATCTCTGAGACCTGCCATAATGGACCCTTTGCTGTACCAAAATTTACTCTACCAGGAGCCACTAACTGTCCTGAGGTCTGTGAAACAGAGCTGGTCGATGGCATGGCCTTTCCCATTGCGATTAACATCTGTACAGACTGACAGGCACAAACCAGCATCTCTGAGACCTGCCAGGCTCCCATCGTCTCCCCACCTCCGTGTCTGGAAATTAATCTGATTTAGGCAAATCATCTGATTTAATTTCATTTGTTTATGTAGTTTTGGTGAGCGGGGAGGGCCGCAGACTGACTGGTGTCCGTTTAGTTCAAGTAACTGAAACAAACTAGTCAATATTCAGTAGATGTAAAGAGCAGGCTGGGAGAGCCATGGTCAAGAAAATGAAATGTCAAGGCAAAGCAAACCTTCCCGAGTAATTATGTTGGGCCTTTTGGTGAGGTAGAGAAAACATCTTTGGACTAGAAAGGGCCCATATTACCTACATGGAATGATACAGGAGATAGTGATGCTCCCTTATGAGTGGCTGTAATATAAAGCTCAATACTTTTGAATCTTTGAATTATCATCTAGACCTTCATGGAATATCACATTCCTGCTTACAAAATGCTATAGAATGATGTAAAAACAAAACTGGTATATGCCAAAGAGGCATTGACTTTATCATGCTTTTTTCTTGATTTTATATTCTATTTTAATTTCTATGAAATCTTTTAAGTCCTCTATGACTGTCCTGCACAGACTGTCCTGACAGTTGTGTCTACCTACAAAGAAAAACTTTTAGTAACTGTGATCTCAGAGCAATGAAACACAAAATGGAGTGGTGTTTCATTGGTCTTCAGTTAAGTTACAGCTATACGTTTAAAACTAGTCAGTAATTTGGCCTTGTTCCTCCTCCTTTTACAATAAAACAAATTTATGGGATGTTTTAGCTCAATAAAAGAAATTCAGACATTCCTAGACAAGGATAATTGACATATAAAAGACACTGAGCTGACCAGAACATTGACATCTCGTGTCTATGTTTACTGATATGACCCAGAGCAGAAGGATCTGCCTCAGCGGTACTGCGCTGGAGCAGACAGTTGGATAATATCCATGTTTTTCTCCACAGTGCTGGAAAGGCGAGCGAAATAGTGCCAAGCATGAGAATATACTGTAACGCCACGCTGATCGCTGGAGTTGTGATGTGTGAGCTCAGCGAAGTTTTCCTGTAGACGCTAATGAGCTAAAGCAGTTGTAATTAAAAGTGGGTATTGTGATGGTCATGCTGAGCTCCGTCTCAGTGTTAGCAAGCAGGGCGCTGGGATTTTTAAGCTCTCTGCTTATATTGACATCATGCCTTTAAAAACAGAATAGAAAATTCTTGGCTCTAAAGAACAAATTCACAAAGGAAGCAGCGGTATGTGTCTGGTGAGTTATGGGTATGACACCTCTCCAGGGGAATAAATGTGTTATTTTTCTGTGTAAACATATCACACAGATCTCTTTTGTCCTTCATATATTAAACTGAGCTGTCATGCTAGATTCCATCAGCGTTCATAAGGTGATACTTTTCAAGTTGCTTTTGAAAGCCAGTTTTGTTCAAGCTCATTCAAGTAATCCTGTCGCGTACAAGCAGGATGAGCCCATGTTGTGAGCATTTGAGGGAATACCATGGCTACGTGGGTAAAGCAAGTCAATGGTAAGGAAGTGGGGTGATAGATAAACCCAATATATTTTTCTTCTGTCGCCCTGTGATGGGATTAACCTCACGCCAAGGTTATCCGGTCCCTATTGATAATTGGAGAAAATTGCCAGGCCATGCTGTGTTTTATTTTTTAATTGGTTGGTTTCCCTTAGTGCCACTTCATTTACTCTGAGGAGGTCTGAAAAGCTCCCACCGCATTTCTGCTCTGCCCATGGGGCAGGTCCCTGGGTTTTGTGTACAAGCTGAAGGGGGAGAGGGAAAGGTGCCTTTTGGAAGCTGAACCAAAGTGATGTTGGGCTGGACAGGCTTTTGCAAGCACCGATTCCTCCAGCTGAGAAGCTGGAGGGCTTCGCTCTTGCACCTTGCTCTGGGTCTCCAGGGTTGGTCTCTGCTGTCAGTGGTCTCTCTCTGCTCCCTTCGCGTGTGCTGGAGCTGAGCTTGTGGGGTTGCCTGGCCTGGGGATGGGTTTGGGTGTACAAACAGGTCTCTGCTCTGGTGAGGCCTCACCTGGAGTACTGTGTGCAGGTCTGGAGCCCTCAATATAGGAAAGACATGGACCTGATGGAGCAGGTCCAGAGGAGGGCCACGAGGATGATCAGGGGGTTGACGCACCTCTGCTACGAGGACAGGCTGAGGGAGCTGGGGTTGTTCAGCCTGGAGAAGAGGAGGCTCCAGGGAGACCTAATAGCGGCCTTCCAGTACCTGAAGGGGCCTACAGGAAGGCTGGGGAGAGCCTGTTTACAAAGGCCTGCAGTGACAGGACGAGGGGCAATGGCTTCAAGCTGGAGGGGAACAGATTTAGACTGGAGATGAGGAGAGGGTTCTTCACTGGGAGGGTGGTGGAGCACTGGAACAGGTTGCCCAGGGAGGTGGTTGAGGCCCCATCCCTGGAGATATTCAAGGTGAGGCTTGACAAGGCCCTGGGCAACCTGGTCTAGTTGGGGGTGTCCCTGCTGACTGCGGGGGGGTTGGACTAGATGACCTTTGGAGGTCCCTTCTGGCCTGGACAATTCTATCGTTCTGTGACAGGCAGCCTGTCCCATTCTCCCAGCACCAGCAAAGGAGACAGATGCCACCAGGGTGTCTGGTACCAGCAGAGTGACTGCACGTGTGCTTTGAGAGCGCTCGGAGGGTCGCAGCAGGAGATTCAGTCTCTGAAGATCGAGAGAGGGACGTGGTTTCACTGAGCTGGTTTAATTTCTTTGAGGTGTCAAAGTAGCAAACGTTCAAATTACCATAATTGGTCCAGGCTTGCAAAAGGCCTTTGAGAAGATCCTGAAGAAAAGGCTACTGTGGCAGCTCAGTTGTTAGGAAGAAGCAAAGGACTGTTACCAGAAAACTGTAGCTGAAAAGGAAAGAATTGGGTCATTTTGTCATGATCTGTTTATGAAGTGGCATTGGGTTAAGGGCAGCTGGAATCTGGAGTCCTGTGTCCTGAGTTGGTCAGTGTGAAGGACAGGAGGGCAAACAGAGGCAGTCACACATGGTCTGAGGGCACCTGTGAAAGTTGGATCTGGAGAGAGCTGTTAGAGACCATAGAGAGACCTCATCAGTCTGGGAGAGCAGGGACTGGGTCAGACTCAGAGCAATGCTCATTGCACCAAAACAGGCAGGTGCCTCCACAGGGCTCTGAAGTAGCTGGGACAAGTCAAGACAAGAAGCTGGGTGTTACTAGAGATGGTTTCATGCAGGGCTTCACTGGTGTCTGAAGCTGCAGGCTGGGAATGGCTACGCATGGTGTGGGTGAGGAATCAGGTGGTGAGTAATATGGTGAGGATGAAGATGGTTGGGTACAAAGGAGTGGTGTAGATACTGAGGGCGCTCAGCCGCTTCCGAAAGAAAGTGTGGCAGGAGCCCAAGGCATGCAACAGAGTAGCAGAAAAAATAGCAAGAAGTGATGAGGCACATGGGAAAGGTCTCGTAGGAAGAAAGACTGAGCAGATAGGAGTTGATCAACTTCCATAGGAGATAAAAGGGGAATTTCGTAAAGGGATGGGTGATACTGGTGGTTTATAGAGAAGTCTTCTCCTCGCAGGCTTTCAGGAACTAAGTGGAATTCCAAGGTGAGAAATTAAAAGCTTGTGGAAGGAATATTTTCACATGACATGCTAAGAAATTTACTGCTGTGGGCAGGAACTTGAGAATACTTAGAAGGGACTTGAGATGTATGTACATAACGAGCCCATGGTTGTTAGCACAATTCTAGAAAATCTTGGAAGAAAATCTCAGCTTTTGGGAATAAGCGTGAGATCTCATGTGTTGGACAGGTTGTTTTACGTATGTTGTCTGCAAGGTTCCTACACCTGTTTTGGAAAAACCTTGTGCTGGCTGCAGTCAGTGGTAAGGAGCCTGGACCTCCTGGTTTAATAAGGTGTTGTCCATGTTTCGGTGAAACTAGGTGTGCTTTACAAATATTGTGGTTACGAGACCTGGATTTCTTTAATTAAAATGCAAAGTTGAAACTAAGGAAGCTAAAGCTCGTTGGGCTCAAACCCGTTATTAAAGAATATCCCCCAACGACTTTGTCAGCGTCACTTCCAAGGTGGAAAGGTTGGAAGAGTCCGTTTGAGAAGAGTCCACTAGTGCTGGTAGCTGGCTACCAAATACTTCAGTGTACATCATCAGGTAATGATGTAATTTATTGCTTCCTAACCAGAAAGGTAAGGAAGCCAAGAGATTTTCCTTGTTGGAGATAAGCCTTGGACTGTGTGTGTGTCTATGTGTGCGCGTTGAAGCAGTATGGAGTGACCGTGGGGTTGCTTTCTCCTCTAGGATGTTACAATCACATGCACCTATTTCCTATCAAGTGAAATGGGATGGTTTCTGAGAGAGCGGGGTGTTTGGGTGTTCTGTGCTTCACTTCCCTCTAGAAAGCTTTATCCCATTCCTTTTTACATAGTGAAGAGGTGCTTTTTAAAGAAAAAAAAATAGAAACATCAAGTGCTTTCAATATTATACTCAGAGTATACAGGACACAGGAGTTACGTTTATGTCATATGTTCTGGTTAACAGCTGGATGAATTGAATTGTTTCATGTGAAATATTGGAGGACTCTGCATTCTCAAATCAAGGCCAGAAGCAGCTCAATGACTGAAGAATTGTCAACATCTTGTGCAATTCCACTAAGTGCTTCTTTTCATTGATCTGCAACTTTATTGTTGAAAATTAAATCCATTTCAATGCAGAAGATAAACATTTTTAACAGGAGGTAGCAAAATATTTTGTCCTGAATGATTTTCTTCCCTGTTTTATGATTAAGTACAAAGTGTGTCACAGGTCTTGCTATTCAGTTGTACTAAATACGTACTTACTGTGGAGTAATTGGTATCAGCAGATGACAGAGCTGCTTGTAACCATGCTTTCGAATGCATGTTTTTAATTTGCATAATCAAATACTTTGTTAGTGTCCTTGGAAATGAGGATGAAAGATGACTCTGTGCTAAAAATGAAAAGTTGTTTTTAGCAAATTATGTGTATCCAGTACAACAGATGAATTGCTCTGGGGCCTTTCTGATACGCGTTGGCTGCTGTACCCAACAACCTCCTGCATCCTTTGCCGTAATACTTTCTGTCATCTGCCTTTATTTATCCCAGTGTTTCATTGACCAGTGTCTAATCAATATGAAATATACAATCAGGTCTTAAATCTGATTAATTACTTCAAGCCTTGTAAAATGCTTGTTGAAGTATTCCTCCCAGGGCCGGTGGCCAGAGGGGTATAACATCTTCTGCATTCCATTGACTTCAGAGAAGTTATGAGGGTTTGTATTGGTTGTGACACTTTGGACCAACTGCCCACTTATCCGTGTTAAAACTGAAGAAAATAGTTTTTATGTTTTTTGAAGGATCTAATTTTTTTATCTTGCATTAAGAAGTTTACAGAAAACTTTAGTTAGGCAGAGGTAATATTGTCAAGAGAAGAGCTTAACTTATCAAAGTAGTAAAAGAAAATGAATGTTATTTTTAAATTAAGTAATGCAATAAAAAATTTCCTTGGTAGGCTGAATGCTCGATCCCAAAAATAATGCTGCAAAACACTGAAAACTCCTATAATCTTCCTACTTGTGCAATAAAGACTTTGAGCTTAATCCAAAACCTTCTCAAGAGAATGGAAAATTCAGTATTGATTCAGAATTGCTCTCTTAAGTTGTCTGCTTACTCCCACGCCAGCCGTAGAGAGGCTGAATCCTAACGTGGACAGAAGGAGGAGTGACAGGAGTCTGAATCAAACTCAGTTATTGTTCCACACCTGGACATGGATGATTTAGTGTTTAGGAAAAAGGTTTGGGCCACTGGAAGCTGACAGCATCGTGCAGGACGTTGTCCAAGGAGATTTAATTCTCCAAGTACCCAAGTACCATCAGTCCAGGTCAAAGATGCCCAGTTCACACGTCCTTGGCTGCCACTCAGTATCTGGCCAGGTTGGTGGTGCCACAGCTCTCATCATGAAATGCCCTGTGGTGGCACTTAGCATCTCCCATGGTCTTTGGTGCAACCAAACACGTTGAACCTATCTGCAGACAGCACTTGACCAGGCAAAATTAGAGCATTCATTACTGGTGAATCTCTGGGAATGTAAAATTTGATGAATTTCAACATGACCTTTTTGTCAGCAGAAGAAGGTGGGCTTCGTCTTGTGGCTGTGATGTTCTCAACTGGGCACCTCTGGCTGTCCTCTAGCTCTTTTGGATCACCCACATGATACAAAGGAGCCAGAACACAGGGTTTAGGTCAAATTTTACTGGTTTGCAACATTAGGAAGAGAGGCAACAGCATTGCAGCTGTACGCTGTGTAGAACCCGTGTTCATTATAAAAAACCATGTCTTTTTATGGAAGTGTTTGCACGCACTGTGTATTTCTCTGTTAACGATGTGTATACACATAACAGATATGGGTATTAATGTAAATGCCTATGTATTACACGTAACATATACAAACACATGGGAGTGCATGTGTCTATGTGTATGTTCGTAGAATGTGTATAAAATATAATGTAAACTCAGAGCTCTGGGTCTCTCTAGTTCCTGTGCAGTCACTTGGGGACTGACAGGTCTTCCCTCTGCGCCCCCGTCTGCTCCTCTGGTCTTACCAAGCCAACCAAATAATGATCACTCAGACACAGCAAACCACTAATTGCATGTGTGTTACTGACCCTGCATTGTGAGAGATCCCCAGCTTGCTTGTGTTAAGTGGAAAATAGAGGAATTTGAGATTTAAGGCACATCAAATGGCAAAGACAGGAAGGAAGATGATGGAAGTTGTATGTCCTGGCTGTGTGGGACGAGCTTAGCCCGTGGTTTTCCTCAGTCCTCAAAGAGCATTGAATTATGGCTTTGTTCCTTTTTTGGTAAAAAACACTGTGCTGCTGGATGCAATATCAACCCAGCACAGAAGTTACATCCTAGTTACTGCTCTTCTGAGTACTAATGCTGTAATTTTACTTTGCCCAACATAGAGTATGGAGACTGCCATCAAACAAAGTTAACTTGCTTGCTGCTTCAGCCGTTGGGTGGAAATGAATTCCTACGGTGTAAAAACTCAAAAAGTTGTGTGGTTGGGTTGTCTGTGTCACGGTGACGTGAAGGATGTTTTCCCCTGAGTTTTTACACCGAGCATTAGTCAATCAACATGCAGAAATAATGTGATGTGCAAAGAGATCCTGGTGGAAAAAGCGTAATCTTGTATGTATGACCTTGAAGTGCTGTTGATGAAGACTCGAGCCCTCCTTGTGAAACATATAATTGGTAGCGTTCATCACTGATGTGGGATTTCAGCTCCCTAAATAGATGCTGTGGGATGAGGAATGGTTTCTGGTGTATATATCCTACTTCCCAGCCATGCAGGGCTGCGTGTGCCCGGCACACAGTGGGTAGAGAGACTCCTGGGCCGTGTGTGGGTCCAGTGTAGGTGCAGGGGATGAGGCAGAGAGAGGGGGGAAACCCTGCACACAGTAAACATTTGACATTTGGAATAACATTATCTTATTAAATACGGCATCTTCTAAGCTGCGAACTACCGGGAAGGGTACTTAAGGGGGTGGGTAATGAAGATGTAAGCAGCAGCAAAAAATACTCCAGAGACAGCAGGAATCACAGCCCTGTTCTCCAGGGGAGGAGGAGCGACCACGTGAGGAGCAAACTCCCCAGCAGAGAGCTGTGCTGAATAAATGTTAGACACGCGAGAGACACTAAAAATAGCAAATGAAAAGATTTAATGAATGCGCTGAGTGGAAGGTGTTTCCCACAGATTTGGAAGTATCTCCTCTGCAGGGTTTTCAGACCACCTACTGTGTATTCGTCTTGTAGGGAGTTTCTGATGACAAGGCTAAGCCCTCAAAGCCCTAATTATTCTGCCGTTCTGTCAAAAAAACCCCAAATGTCATAACTCTTACACCTGTAAGGACTAGGAGCAGAGATCCACCTACTCCTGAACAAACTGTTGCTCATTTCTTTCCTCCTTGGGGCCTGTCTAAACACAAGTGGTGATCTCACTCTCTCTAACTTTTAATAATGTTTGATCAAACAGCATTGATCCAAAGAATTAATGCAAACGGAGTTTCCTTTATTTATAACCTGCAACTTAATTGCAACGAGATAGACCTTGGGCATACAGCAGAGTGATTATTTCTGTTCCTCCCGAGTCCCACTCTTGCCCCAATAGTCTGCTCATCCAAATTCGTGAAGGAGCCCCTGTGCCTGTTACAGATTGCATACTCCAGACGTGATTAAAGTACCTCCTCGTCAAATAAAGCTGTTTACTTTCCCCCCCTTCTTTCTCTCTCTCTCTTTCTTTTCCTCTTTACCTCCCTTTTGCCCCCAAAAGGTTTATTTCCCTTCTCTTGTCCAAAGACTATTAAAACAATCTGAACTCTGCTTTACCCGGCTGCTCGCCATTGCCCAGGGACTGTGAAACACCCAGTTACAGGGGGACTGACACGGGGGGGGGTTGTATCTCTGCCTGAAGTGATACCCAAGTGATGACACGTGTGTGACACCTTTCTGCCAGGCTGTCCCTGGCACTTCTGGTGGTGCAGAGGTTGGCAAACACTGTTAGAGGTGCCCGGGCTGGGGGCTGGCAGAGCCCACCCCCGTCATCCCAATTCCCACACCTTTACTTCAGGCTGTGAACAGTGCAGCTGGCAACAGTGTTTATATTCTCTTATTATGTATTTATTCATTTTACCCCTTACAATTGGCAGAAGAATGAGTAAAATTTTCCTATCTTAAGATTATTTAGAGTCCTATGTACTTTTTAAATTATAAACTTATCGTGGGCCCCTCCGAATCTTGCGCGTTTCCCTTATGCTTCGTTTCTGTAATTGCCGAAGGTGGAAGTCCAGCTTCTCAGGGCTGCTGTGTGATACTGCCCCGAACGGTGCTCCTGCCTGCAGGAATTGCCTTTTCCAGTCTTGGCTCAGCAGCAGTCCTCAAAATTTGTTTAAAGGGGTGTCACGCGTCAAATATTCATTGGCAGAACTTTGGAGGAGTGATTCAAATGGGGAATTGCAAAATGTCCCTGTAGGAAATGTTAAAATCATAATAATATTCATTATTATTATTAAAGAGCTGGAAAACAAACCCAAGTCATTCCATGACCAGCCAAACCAAAAAAGCCTGAGCTCCTACTAATGTGTGTTTTAAGGTTCAGACCTTGTGTAATAAGGCAGAGAGCTCACATAGTGTTCAGTCCCTTGGGGGGTCAGGAAGGGAGTGATGATAGAGAAAAAATAATGGAAAACAGCAGTGCTAAACAAGGTGTCTCCCTTCCCTACCAGGGGGTTTACTTTGAGGAGAGTTATTGGAGAAGGAAGGCAAGAGGCAGATGCACACACACACACACTCACATGGAGTGTTGTCTGACTCTCATGTCTTTAAAGAAAACACATTCAGGACTAATCACCAATCAGCCTCCTCAACTTCTTTGATTGTTCTTCTGAAAAATAATGTCCCAAATTGATGTCACTGAAAGAAAAATTGAGGCAAAAAAAAAATGTTATTTCCCTTAAACTTTTAGTTCTGTTCCTTTGGCAGCCCTGGCAATAGAGATGTTATAGTCAACACAGAACAGTAATTAGGGATAAAGGGATGCGCCCAGAAAACAAGCAGTTTCTCCGAGTGGAGGAGGCGGTGGAGCCTGGCTTTCTGCAGAGCTCTCCCCCTCGCACCGTGGCACTTTGTGCTTACATGATTCTGTAGATAATTTTAGAAGGTTTTATGGGATCATTTAGGGACTGATTTTGCCAAATACGCATACAGATGGTATTACCTACATTCACTAATTTATCAGCACTTTTTTATGGCCCCAAATCTCAGAGTCATGCGATTATTGTGTGAATCTTTCTCAAGAATCAATGAAATGGTGGCACAGTTGCATGGGAAAGTTGGGAAACGAATCTCTAGGAGACCAGACCCAGGAGGCCTGTGTCCAGTTCTGGGCTTCCCAGTTCCAGAAGGACAGGGAACTGCTGGAGAGGGTACAGCAGAGGGCTACAGAGATGATGAGGGACCTGGAGCATCTCTCTTATGAGGAGAGGCTGAGGGACTTGGGTCTTTTTAGTCTGGAGAAGAGAAGACTGAGGGGGGGATCTGATCAATGCCTATAAATACTTCAAGGGTGGGTGTCAAGAGGATGGGACTGGTCTTTTTTCAGTGGTGCCCAGGGACAGGACAAGAAGCAGTGGGCACAAACTTGAACATAAGAAGTTCCACCTAAACATGAGGAGGAACTTCATGACTTTGAGGGTGGCAGAGCCCTGGAACAGGCTGCCCAGAGAAGTGGTGGAGTCTTTGTCTCTGGAGACATTCCAAACCCCCCTGGATACGTTCCTGTGCAACCTGCTCTGGGTGGACCTGCTTTGGCAGGGGGTTGGACTGGATGATCTCCAGAGGTCCCTTCCAACCCCATATCATTCTGTGATTCTGTGACTTGAGGGTTAGGGGTGCTGCTGTAAATGGCTTTGGGTTTGAGTTGGTTTCACAGTCCTTTGATGAGAACACGTGTACCTGCCTGGAGGGCAGCTCTAGCACAGTGGTTGGTTGGGTTTTGCCCATCTTGTCGCACACTCAACTGTTTTCTCTCTCTCTTGTGTTGTTGCAGATAAGGAGTTAGGCGTCAGTACCCTCGCTGAAAATGACGACCCTGGTGCTAGGGGCCCCGCTGTCCCGAAAATATCAGGATTAGAAAGGAGTCAAGAGAAGAGCCAGGACAGCAGTAAAGACCCAATACTTGAGCCTGTGGTGCCTAAAGACCCTTGTCCTCAGGTGACGCAGCCCGTGGCCCAGCCCCAGTTGGAGCCGCAGCCGGAGGCCTCGAAACGAATCTCTAGGAGACCAGACCCAGGAGGCCTGTGTCCAGTTCTGGGCTTCCCAGTTCCAGAAGGACAGGGAACTGCTGGAGAGGGTACAGCAGAGGGCTACAGAGATGATGAGGGACCTGGAGCATCTCTCTTATGAGGAGAGGCTGAGGGACTTGGGTCTTTTTAGTCTGGAGAAGAGAAGACTGAGGGGGGGATCTGATCAATGCCTATAAATACTTCAAGGGTGGGTGTCAAGAGGATGGGACTGGTCTTTTTTCAGTGGTGCCCAGGGACAGGACAAGAAGCAGTGGGCACAAACTTGAACATAAGAAGTTCCACCTAAACATGAGGAGGAACTTCATGACTTTGAGGGTGGCAGAGCCCTGGAACAGGCTGCCCAGAGAAGTGGTGGAGTCTTTGTCTCTGGAGACATTCCAAACCCCCCTGGATACGTTCCTGTGCAACCTGCTCTGGGTGGACCTGCTTTGGCAGGGGGTTGGACTGGATGATCTCCAGAGGTCCCTTCCAACCCCATATCATTCTGTGATTCTGTGACTTGAGGGTTAGGGGTGCTGCTGTAAATGGCTTTGGGTTTGAGTTGGTTTCACAGTCCTTTGATGAGAACACGTGTACCTGCCTGGAGGGCAGCTCTAGCACAGTGGTTGGTTGGGTTTTGCCCATCTTGTCGCACACTCAACTGTTTTCTCTCTCTCTTGTGTTGTTGCAGATAAGGAGTTAGGCGTCAGTACCCTCGCTGAAAATGACGACCCTGGTGCTAGGGGCCCCGCTGTCCCGAAAATATCAGGATTAGAAAGGAGTCAAGAGAAGAGCCAGGACAGCAGTAAAGACCCAATACTTGAGCCTGTGGTGCCTAAAGACCCTTGTCCTCAGGTGACGCAGCCCGTGGCCCAGCCCCAGTTGGAGCCGCAGCCGGAGGCCTCTTGCCCCAGCCCCGCGCTCGCCCCGCGGCAGATCGG
>NW_015090977.1:8336817-8424847 GCF_001431845.1 Calidris pugnax
GCGCCGCAGCCGCCCGTCCAGCACCCGCCGCGGCCTCCCTCGCCGGTGCAGCCGGCGCATCCCAGCCTCCCGCCGGTGCAGCCCCATCCCGCCTCCCAGAGCCTCTCACAGCCGCTCTCCGCCTACAACAGCAGCAGTTTGAGCCTCAACAGCTTAAGGTAGGACAACCGGTGGCCTGTGCCCTGCTCCCCCTCTCTTTGCACACCCGCTGCCCGGTGGTGATGCTTTGCGGTGCCCGGAGGCAGTGGAGGTGAATTAGCTGAATTCTGAATTAGCTAATGTGACAGCACGTCCCGTCCCGAAATAAAGGGGACTCAGTGCATTTAAGCGTAATTCCCTGCCTGAAATGAGCCAGGATCACTTTATTTCTGATGGAGCGTTCCCAGAAATGCTGGGTATTCTCGAGCGCTTGGTTAATTTGCTTTCACTTTTCCCACCTGTCATCGTGTACTTGGGTTTTTGGAGGGGATTTTATGCCATATAGTGATGGAGCGTTCCCAGAAATGCTGGGTATTCTCGAGCGCTTGGTTAATTTGCTTTCACTTTTCCCACCTGTCATCGTGTACTTGGGTTTTTGGAGGGGATTTTATGCCATATAGACCAGGGAAAGAAAAATCCCAGCTCTTGCAGTTTGGGCTGCTCTCTGAGGCCTCGCTTCTTTTACCCTCCCATCCCTGTAAACGTCTCCCCATTTCTCCAACCCCTGACATGCCCTGGAGCCAGAGGTACAGTCCAGCTGCTGCTGGCCCTGCTGGCAGCCTGGCACAAACTGTCTTGCATCAGTGATTTTAAAGCTTAATTTTTCCCTGCACCGCTGACATCTCACAGTCTTCAGTGTTTTTCTTTTCACCTGGCCACAGCAAGATAAACCTCACCTTTTACAGGGGGATAACAAAGATGAACAGAGAGATTAAACAGCATGTTCAGAGGAGCCCGTGATCTCTCTGTGGGTCAGGGACCTCAGGCTTTCCCTCCTCTGAGCTGATGCTGTCAGCACGAGGGCATCTTTCCCCAAATCCAAGCTTCCAGCAGACAGAGGGTATCCTCCACGACCTGGTGAACCAGCACTGTGGTTGCTTCAGGGTTTGACTAAAGACTGGAGGTGTTTAAGACTCTGATTTATTTTTAACCAAGTTGGTATTGCTTGTCTTTAAAAGTGACTGCAAGAGAAGCATGTCGTTACTTGAAATAATGGCAGGTAGAAGTAAAGCACTACGTGACTGTATTTTAAATACTCATTAGTAAGAAATGGAACCTGGAAAATTGCAACCAATGTAATTGCAAATATTTATTTTGCTGACTTGTCTTCTCTATACTGTGGGGGCAGAGAGAGGCATTAACTCTACAATAAGCATGTATCTGTTGTTGCCTTCTCGACTTCATTTCACATTTTCTGCAGTCTTTCATCTTACTAAGTCATAGCAAAAAAAAATATTAAACTTTTATTAATGCAGCGATCACTGATTTTGAGCTTCATTTGCCTGAAAACATGAATCAGAAGCAGTCATGTAGAAAGGGCCTGATAATTAAGTAATGAATGCACAGGGCTGATTACTCCTTTGTGTGTCATTCCCGTGTTGTCGGAGGGCGGAATATCAGCCTCTTCCAGAGAGGGGGAATATGTCTGGGGGTTTGGTGTGGAGAGACCACAGGAAGTAGAAGACCCTAGAAAAAGCACAGCAGATGGTTGGAAAAAGGAGTATCATGGTGGCATTGCTGCAAAAGTAGAGTAGTAACTGTGTTTGTAATATATAACTTACACTGGGTTTAAGATGAGCCTCGCTTGGTGGGTTGTGTGTGTTTGGAGCTTTTCTCTCTCCTGTGCAACGCTTAATTGCTTTTCTTCTCGTTAACAGCAGCAGCAGAAGCAGCACTCCTGCCAAGACTCAGGCCCCTCCTCCGCACATCTCCCACCACCCTTCGGCCTCGCCGTTTCCCCTCTCCCTCCCCAGCCACAGCCCCCTGCACACCTTCACGCCCGCCCTCCAGCCCCCCGCGCACCCACATCACCCCAATATGTTTGCCCCTCCTACGGCTTTGCCTCCTCCTCCTCCATTGACGTCGGGGACGCTGCAGGTTCCAGGACACCCAGCTGGTAGCACTTACTCAGGTAAGAGGCTGGTGGGTCAAGGTCCCAGCAGATTCTTCTGTTTTAGTCAGAATAATTCTTTTTGGGGCCATTCGATGAGGGCTGTTGGTTGGTGCTCGTTGCTGAACGATTTGGAGTGATGTCAAGGCCAGCAAACCTTCCATAAGCCAGCAATGGGACCTTGTGGCCAAGAGGCCAATGGGATCCTGGGCTGCGTAGGGAAGAGTGTGGACAGTAGGTCGAGGGAGGTCATTCTCCCCCTCTGCTCTGCACTGGGGAGGCCACAACTGGAATCCTGCGTCCATTTCTGGGCTCCCCAGTTCAAGAGAGACAGGGAACTGCTGGAGAGAGTCCAGCGTAGGACAACAGAGATGATGAAGGGATTGGAGCATCTCCCTTAGGAAGAAAGACTGAGAGAGCTGGGACTCTTTAGCCTGGAGAAGAGAAGGCTGAGGGGAGACCTTATTAATGATGACAAGTCTCTAAAAGGTGGGTTGAAGGAGGATGGAGCTGAACTTTTTTCAGTGGTTCCCAGTGACAGGACGAGGGGCAACGGGCACAAGCTGGAACATGGGAAGTTCCACTCAAATCTGAGGAAGAACTTCTTTGGGGTGAGGGTGGCAGAGCCCTGGCAGAGGCTGCCCAGGGAGGGTGTGGAGTCCCCTTCTCTGGAGATCTTCAAGTCCCTCCTGGATGCTCCTGAATGATGTGCTCTGGGCAACCCTGCTTTGGCAGGGGGGTTGGACTGGATGATCTCTAGAGGTCCCTTCCAGCTCTGACAATTCTGTGATTCTGTGATCCCACCCGGAATCCGTGACCCCCTCAGCGGTGGCCCCTGTGGCTGGAGGGGAGGTTGGGACTGTGCAAGATTCTCGGTGCATATGGGGATGAGATGCAGAGATTTTTATGGCTGGAGAAAATTATGCTCTTTTATACTTTGACTGTGGGGAGATGGAATGTGTCTGTTCCTCCCAGGTCGCTGGGGGAAGAAAATGGAGGATTATCAGTGTCCAAGTAACATCATTTTGTGTCTGTTTAGCAGCCACTCCATGTTCACTCGCTCCAGGTTCCCCGTACTCCTAACCTATTTAGGACTGTGTCCATGTCCATACAAATTTAGGGACAAGTCTTGGGTTAATGCTCAGAGGAACGCTGTGGTGAAGACAGGCTTGGTCAGGGAGGGGGAATGGAGTCTTTCTTCTGTCTCCAAGGGATCTTTCTCACCCTGTATAGTGTCGTGTCTCCCAAGTCACAGGAGATAGGACAAGTGGACATGGCCTCAAGTTGTGCCAGGGGAGGTTTAGATTGGATATTAGGAAAAATTTCTTCATGGAAAGGGTTATCCAGCATTGGAATGGGCTGCCCAGGGAGGCAGTTGGGGCACCATCCCTGGAGGTGTTCAAAAGACGGTTTGACATGGTCCTCAAGAATATGGTTTAGTGATTTTTATTTTTTTTTTTGCTTATTTCTTTTTTTTTTTTTGGTCAGAGTTAGATTGATGGTTGGACTAGATGATCTTTAAGGTCCCTTCCAACCTAGATGATTCTATGATTCTATGTGGGGGAGTCTTAAACACCAGGGAGTTTTAAATGCAGCGTTGCTACCACAACCAGCAAAAAGTCAGTGGCAGAAGGTCTGTAAAAGTCCCTGAGCTCACGGTGGGGGTTGTTGTTTTGCTTTTGTATTTCAGAACAAGATCTCCTCCGCCAGGAGCTAAACACGCGGTTTTTGGCCTCGCAGAGCGCCGATCGCGGGGCCTCCCTGGGCCCGCCGCCCTACCTGAGGACCGAGTTCCACCAGCACCAGCACCAGCACCAGCACACACACCAACACACACACCAGCACACCTTCACGCCTTTCCCCCACGCCATCCCTCCCACTGCCATCATGCCGACGCCAGCACCGCCCATGGTGCGTACCCCAGGCAGAAATGTGAGGATAAGTAGAGCACAACTCTATTCTTTATTACAAAAATGTCGAGAATTTGCCAGGTGGCGGGGAAGGAGGACTCTGCTGCCCAGGTGCCCTTGGGCAGGAGAGGAAGGACTGTCCCTTCCTGTGGTCACTGGTGCAGGAGGTTGAGGGACGAGGCTGGAGGGGCACCCGCACGTGGGACTTCCCAGTGCTTGGAGTGGTGCGCTCCGGTGCCTCCCCCTTTTTGCTGTCTCCTAAAGACCTTGCTTTACCTTGAAGAAAGAGAAATCCCAAACAGTTTTCATTGGAAAGTATATTTCCTGCGTATTTTTTCCCTCTCTGTTGGTTGCCAAGCAATAGTGAAGTAGTCTTCTATTTTGCCAGCAGAACTAAAGCAAGGAAATATAACGTAACTAGTTTGTGCTTTGATCCCTTTGCAGTTTGACAAATACCCTACAAAAGTTGACCCCTTCTACCGTCACAGTGTGAGTTTTATTACTCTGTTTAAAACTGACTTCACTGCTTTTCTGTGGTGGGTTGGGATCACCACTCAATCAATGGCACAATGTCCAATCTCTCCCTGATCATCCCGCCAGGATTTACCATTATCGTTCTTGGTTGCTTTGGCTTTTGAAGGCTTGCATTCGTGGTGCTGGTTTCTGATAAAGATGCAGTATCAGCTTTTCCAATCAAAAGATCTCTTGCTCCTACACCCTTTTCAGACAGGTTTGATGTGAAAAAGATGAGACAGAAGAGCTGACTGTTACACGAGGCAGGAGAGAGCAGTAATTTCATCGCCGTGTGTTCCAGTCGTGTCACAAACCCTTAGACTGATGTTTTTCCTAAGAAACTTGAAATGAAATGACAAACTATCATACAAATCCTTCAGGGATGGGTAATCTAATAGTTTTCCTAATATATCATATTTTGGTTTATAAAACCTGAAAACTTGTCTTATTCTTCAGATTTCAAAGGCACATCTGATCCACTGGGCTTGTTATGTTTTGAAAGCTCTGTTTGATGACAGCAACATGAATCCCGCTATGCACTAGATGTGTTTATCTAAAAGCTACTAAAAATGTTACGTTTTGAGATGAAGTGATTTTTAATGTTCCAGCTCTTTATAAAGCCTTTGCCCTTAAGGGTTTGAATCTACTGATTCATTTGCTGCTGAAATACCCATTGCATTTCCTTCATCGGGTGGGCAGAGGCAGGGATCTGGTTGAACACGGCGAGAATTTCTGAACCCCATGGGATATTTTGATGAGAGAAGGAGTACTGCATCAGCACTCAGAAATTTGCAAAGCACTTGGCTTTATGTGTTGGTTTTGCTTAGAAGTGGAACTGGGCAAAAAAAACTGGTTTAAGGTGATCAGGGGACTCTTTGTGCTGTAGCGATGGAACACCCGGAGCCTGTAGCACACCTGAACAGCCCTGGTAATACCTGACACCTCCTCTGAGTGACTGCAACTCTGTGAGGGTGTTTGCAGGACCTGTATTAGGCAAACATTTAAGCCTCCAAGAATCACTTTTGCTCGAAAGGGTAATGCTGCTCATTTGCATCACCGTTTGCAAAATTGCACTCGTATTTGCTGAGCTTTACATGGATTCAAAAGATATATTATCATCCATGTGGTGTGTTGATTCAGGCAAGAACACGGAACTGGGAAATAGGTAAATGAATTTTAGACAAACAAATCACGGACACACAGGACATGTCACATAGGAAGCAGTGCAAAACTCTCCAACTTTTCAAACTCAGTGACGTTATCTCTGATAGATCTGGCACTTACCTGAGTTGTAAAGGTCACGGTGTTACCCCCTGTAAAGTAAGGGAGGGCTTCACCTTGTTGCCCCTTCAGCAGTGAGCCCTGCTGTTCAACCTGGTGGAGCTCCACCAGCAGAGTGGGGTCCCTGATGCCTCCCCTGCCCTTCCCTCGGGAAAGGTTTGTCCTGGTGGTTGCAGAAGAATCACTTTTATGTCTGATGGACATTTAGCAACTTCATTCCAGAAGACCAACATGGTGGCTACAAATGACATTGGTCTGTCCATCTCCAGCAAGGCCGTGCTAGCCAGGGCACTGCAGTAATCCCTTCTGTAATGCCTGCAGATGGTACAGGTAACAGAGGAATTACTACTCAGAGTTTCCTGAGCAGCTGCTGTATCAAAAAGTGTACTTTTGCTGCCCTAAGTGCAGAGCCGATGGGGCTTTCCCTATTGTAGAAATATTCTGAAACTGTGGAACTTCCATAAGCCTTTTCCCGGTGACAAGAGTTTCCTCTGTAGCTCCACACCAAGAATTCAGGCATCTTAAAAAAAGCTGTCCATGTTTTTAAGGTTCGGACATGAACTTTGCAGGAGGACGAGGTCTGTTTGAGAGTTAAAACCAATCTGCTCTGGAGCAGGGAGCACAGCTCACACAGGAACTCATGGAGACCTTTCAAACTGTTTTCTTTTTTGGCATCTTTGATTTTACAATCATTTCTCTTTTGGGAGGGCCTTACTGCAGCAGAGTGAGGCTTTATTTTACCTGCAGTTAATGCTGGGTCTGTTTTAGTGTTACACTGTTCCCGGCCCCAGGAGAGCTGGGACCGCTACGTGATTCCCTGGAGAAAGCCAGAAGGGGAAAAAGTTGCTCAAAAGAGGGGGTGAAAAAGGAAACACTGGCTATGAAAGATGGATTTTGAAAGCTGGAGGAATTGAACTGATACAAAGAGATCCTGGAGATTGAATATTTTTATTTTATTAATAATTCTGACCTTGAGGAAAGGTCACATTTAATTAACTTACCAGTTGTTATAAAACTCTAAGGAAACCGTTGCTTATTGTTAGTCATAGCCAATAGAATATTAAGTATTACGGCTGTTCCCATCGTTTGGAATTAGTCCATTACACACAGAATTAAATGCAGAAGGCGCTGGAGGATTTAAAACACATTTTACTCATTAAAAGTTATTGTAAATGAGGACATGTGTCTCTTAATGATTTCTCAGATGCCTACAGTTCAGTATCAACTAATCTAAAAACGCTTTCTGCATCACTGAATGAAGCAGGTCCAAATTAAACAGAATTAAAAGCAACAATAGAAACGTGTTATGAAAGGAGACTCGATACCATGCTTTTAAACTGAGAAAATCTTTTGATACCTCTAAAATACTGAGATATTTTCTCAGCTTTCAGTAAATATGACTAACTAAATATGAATAAATGACCTTGCAAGAGAAGCTAGAGGAAGGAGAAACAATTAAGAAAAGCACATACATATGTCTGGCATAAACAAATTCATCCAAACTTTGTGATGCTGATTTCCTCTGGGATGTGATTGTCCCAGTTTTTGCCCACCCGTGTCCAGTCTTTTACTTTGCCCAGTCCTGCTTCTGTTCGATTGGCCATTAACTCATTTATTTTGATCTTAAAAGTAGCATACAGTAGATTGATTTTTGATGTCTGTGTTTAGAGATAAATTTGTACCAGCCACATAAACCTTTAGGTGTTTGGGGGGGCGATACCAGCAGAATTCACAGCCTCCCCCTCTTAGATGCAGAGCTTTCACACTGCGACCGTGTTCGGAGTGTGATGCTTTGAACTCTTCCTGGAAAGCAATTTTGTGTGTAATCTCAGCATTTTCCTTGGAATTGTATGAGTGAAAGATTCGCATCCGGACCACAGAGAGAAGATAAGATTTGGATGTTATGGTTTACTTGCTTGTTCCCCCATGTCTTTCTCTGCATTAGTACAGAACAGCTTTTTTTATTTTATTTTATTTTTTATTGCTAAATTCTTAGAACAGATCTAATGGGATCAGCGAGGTCAGTGGAGATATGCACTTTTTTATACTTAGTAGTCTGTCTTTATGGAAACACTACCCTCTGTTTCGGAGGGGCGTTCTGCCTCAACATTTTCCTTAAATAATAATTTGTAAAAAATCAGATTGTCTCTCTGTTAATATTAGATGTAGCAGGATATCCTCTCAGACAGGCTAATGAAGTAAGAATTGTGCATATTTTCCTCATTTCCTGTAGCTACTATTAAAATCCTAACGTACTAATGGAGTTTTAATGATACAATATCCTAGAATTTGTAAGGGTTTTTTTTCTGCTTAAACGGTAGATTTCTGAGTCTTCCTTGGCTCGATATTCTGCCTTTTCTCTTGAAATGGCTTGCAGACTGAAGCCGTGTAAAACCTCTGTCTGATTTAAAAATTAATAATTGAAAAAAACCATCAATCTCTCTGACGCTATGGCCCAATCCAGGGGGCAGGTTGCTGGCTTTGTGATGTTGGAACTGCTTTTAAGCTCTAAACGTCATGACATTTGTGAACATCCCATTGACTGCTTTAACTAACACCGTCGCAACGAGATCACTTCTTCAATGCTCCTCAGTTTCCTCCATGTGCCATTTCCCTGATACTGCCCAGGAATGTGTCGCTGTTTGTTCAAACCCCCGACTCCGTTTTGCCGAGGGCTGGTATTTATGGTGTTCTGTCTCTCTGTTCCAGCTGTTTCACTCCTATCCTCCAGCTGTATCAGGTATTCCTCCCATGATCCCTCCCACTGGCCCCTTTGGCTCGCTACAAGGAGCGTTTCAGCCCAAGGTGAGATGGGTTCTTTGTGTATCTCTTACTGCTCACACACACTGGTGTTATCAGCCGGGTTGGGGTTAGAAGGTGGTTCAGGTTCTGGAGCAGTTGAGGTCTGAGTTACAGCCTCATTCCACGGAGGACAATTGGCTTTTTCCAAATTTACTACAAAGAGGCGTTATTTCTCATTAGGTTCAGATATATCTCCATCCATGGGAAAAAAAAAATAACAATCTAATGGCGTAGTTAACTTTAGAAGCAATATAATTAGTTCTCAGATAGTGCGCGTTAATGTAAGGTCATGTAATAATCAAGATTTTGAGAAATCATGATCACTATTGTTTACTCATTTCCATAATTATCTCACAGCTCCGCCACAGCGCAGCGCACTGATTTAGCGCTGCTCTCGTTTGTCAGAGCGAGGATAGAGCAATGTGATGAGTTTGGGGTTTTTTTTCCTTTTGTTTTCATGAAGTCACTCTTGATTTATAAGTGGGAGGAAATCATACTCTGCACTCTGTCGGCTTTGCAACTAAAGACTGAAATCAGGCCTGAAATTTCTGCAGAGAAGACACCTTCTTTCTTAAATTGGCCCATCCACTGTAATGGCTGAATATGCAAATTGCAGTTCATTAGTGGAATTCTTCGTATGTATGGTAATCAGACTGTTAACAACTCTGTTACTTAATTGTTAGTTATACTGTGGCTGATTTCTTTTTTTCTTCATTTTCATGTAGGAAGAAGCTCTGTCTAAATGTAGGGAATTTTGGGGGTTTTTTGTTTTTTTCTTCACAAAGCTGCATTGTGTTTTACTAGCTGAATACTTACATTCAAATCATGGGAAAAGCTTTAATTTTTTTCAATGGATGTTGCTTTTTCCTGACACCCCTCTGGTAATGGTTCATTGTGGATGGAGTTGAGATCCCTGTACTAAGGAGGTTCCTGATGCTTTGGGTGCTGACTGTCGGGGTAGCGGTTTTGGGCCAGTTCCAGTATTGATAAGCAGCAGATCACGAGCTTGGTCTCTCCAAATACTCTGTTAGATGCCATATCATAAAATGTTGTGAATCAGGTTTTCGACAGTGGAAAGATATTCCAGTATAAAAGTCACTGTTCCTTTATGAGTTTTGGATACAGTAATGGGAAGTTGGTGAACAGTGGAAGTTGGAAAATTGAGATGATAAGACATATATTACTAAGTGACTTATAATGGTAATCCTTTCCTCTTTAAAAAGGTTGTCTTCATTACTTAGGCAATGCTAATGATGAAGAAGTATTATTTTTCACTTTCTGTTGCTTTTATGCATTGTGTTACTCATTAACACTGTCTTTCCTTGTGCTATTTCTAGACTTCCAATCCTATTGATGTTGCAGCCAGACCTGGAACTGTCCCACACACCCTTCTACAGAAAGATCCACGGGTCTGTACAAAATGTTATCTTTTTCTCAAGTAAAACTATTCCTCCTGAAAACCTTGAATGCTAGAGCTACCGTGTTCAATATGTCCAAATTAACATCCAAGACTACAAGCTTAGTCTGAGCTGTTTAAGTCAATGAGTGCTGGAGAAGTTGTATGGAACAATTTAAATCCCGATCCTTACTCCTGTTCATCATTAGCAAAAGCAAATAGATGCTGTGAGTGGAGAAGCTCTTCCCCTGCTCTCAGCAAGCGTCCCCACAGCCCAGAGGTAGAGGCGGAAAAGTCCAATTCAACGTAGAAATGTACAAACCTCTTCAAGATTTATGTTTATACTCTGTAATTGTTTTTAATGTGGGCAATGACAGTTATTCCCTTGGTTACTGTATCATTGATTGCACCAGTGAAATACGGATGCTTTTTATTGATCACTTGGCGCCTCTGGATGTTTGAGTCCCAGCGAATGTGAACGGCATTTATTGCCTCAGCACTTTGTCTCGTCGCCTTTCTCTGTTCCTCGTGAATGCCCATGGGCTGTTTGCAGGTTTGAATGTGATGAGGAACATCATGCAGTCAGATTTTTAGCAGAACCCTCTGACAAAAGCAATGGGGAGCTCCCCTCAAAGCCCCACGTCGTGGTGTGGCGAAACTTCTAGGTACAGCAGAGCTGTTTGCTTTGGGTTCTGCCAAGCTCCAGTACTTTGGTTTGCTTGGAATTGGGGCTGTAGTTGAGCTTTGTACCAAAAGGAACCACCACATTTCTGTTTATTCTATCTAATTGAAAAGACAACTAGAGCCTCCCGTCATTAAGTCATTTAGTTTTATGCTCCCTTGCAACTTGTAGTGTAGTTTCGATTATTTCAAGATGATGGATGGTGCCATCACTGTGTCTGCAAAGTACCTCTTGCACCTATAAATCTCCTTTAATACTGCATTTCAAAAAAGAAAAAACAAAACAAATGAGAAATAACCAGTAGATTGAATTTATTTTCCAGCATTAATTGATAGAAAAAAAGGAGAATAAGAAAATAAGCTACTCAAAAACCACAGGCCACACACAAAAATAATGAGAAAATAATTTTTTTTTTCATTCAGCCCCTGTTTATCAACATCTGTTGCAGTGTGAAAAATATGTAAGGCAAAGCCCATTTGTGAGAGAGAGCAGAGGAGCTGTTGAACCAGCAACCGGTGTGTTGGGTCACATCTAACCCCGTTCCAGCTTGTTCCGACCCAATTTGTGGGATCGATTCTGTGAAAAAGGGGGCCTGTCCAGTCCCCGAGCTTTGAGAGATGGGCACAGAAGTGGCCCGAAGGGTGGATCTGTGTGTTTCTCCAGAGCAGTTCCCTTTCTGTAGCACTAAACCCCCGGAGGAATGATGTGCCCGAGGACGGGGCGCTCGGCAGGAGCCATCTCTGGTGGCTTGTCACCCCTCGGGGACAGCAGCCGTGGGGGGTGGGAGACCAGCTCCCATAACCAGCCCTTTCTGTAGCACTAAACCCCCGGAGGAATGATGTGCCCGAGGACGGGGTGCTCGGCAGGAGCCATCTCTGGTGGCTTGTCACCCCTCGGGGACAGCAGCCGTGGGGGGTGGGAGACCAGCTCCCATACGGAGGCCAAGGACTAATTATTATCCAAAAGGGCTTCATTTGAAAGTAAAATGATAACATTTTAATTTCGTCTCTTAATGAAGCAATACAAATTTGTTAATTAGAGCAATTGTTTGAGTGACAGGCATGTAACCAAGCTGTCATTTCTTCTTCACAGTTGACAGATCCGTTCAGGCCCATGCTGAGGGTAAGAAATCCTCTTGTGATGCCGTTTGTCGGGCTCCTCTCGGTCCCCGCCGGGTCAGAGCAGCCGCTTAATTCTAAAGCAGCTCCGTGTTTCGTCCTGGGTATTTCGCACCGTGTCTGTGCCTCTTGGGGTCACTCGAGCAAAATGCACAGTTGAAAAGTTGGAAGTTTTTTGTTCTTCTCAGGCAAGCCCCGCTATGGGTACTAGAGGTTAAATATTGATAACCCTTGGCTGAAGGGGTTTCCTAAGCCAAATCCTGGAGCACCCCCCCCGGCAGCGATCCCCTCGTGTTCCACTGCAGACTGGAGGATTTTGCTGCTTAGTATTTACTGTCCCTTTTCAGCTTTATTCACTCTGGCCCTTCCTACCCCGGTATCTTACTGTCAAGGACAGACAGACAATCCAAACACAAAATATTTTAGAAATAAGGATCAAAAAGTCCAGTCTTCCAGTGACCCAAAAGGGTTTTTTTGTTAATTTTTCTATGCGTTTGAGAAGGTCTAGTTTTGATGGAACCAACCACTGGAGCTTATTAAATCCCTGGCACAGCCACTTGCTGGGAATAAGCAAAGGGCTTGGTTTTAGGGGAGTATGTGTGTGAGATGGGGTTTATTTTTTTGTGTTTTCAATTGTTGGTTGATGTACACCTCGAAATAGAAGGCAGAGTGTAGGGTGTAGCTTGTGGAACTCCCAATAGCTTGAGGAGATTCTTGAATTCTTGTGGTTATTTTGAAATCTGCAGGAATCATTAGTTGTGTAGTGAACTACAGACCCCTAAATAACAAAATCGGAGAAAGTTTATCCCGAATGAGTCTTTTTCAGACAAGATTTCCAGATGTCTGGGAAACGGAGTAAGAAATCAGCAAGAAAACCCAAACAGCTCTCTGATTCTTTCCTCCCTCTCTCCTCTCCGTGACTTAAAAGCATGGTGACAGGAAGGAGCTTTCCCAAAAGGAGTGAAGTGACTGATCTCTGATTTTTGTGGTATATTTATGAGCTAAAGTGATGGAGGTGCAAACCAGCAATTATATGAGGGAGTCAGATTAATTTTGAAAACGAGACTGATCTTTTAAAGTGCTTTCATTCTCATCTTTTGGTGGAAAGGATAGTCTTAGAATAGTTACACTTTCGGAAATGAACTCAATGCTCGGTGTGGAGCAAATCCAGCCCCGCAGAGCAGCTGCTGGCCAGGAGATGGTTTCCTGGATTTCGGCAAGACAAGCTGCATTCTCAGCCGGTGGCATCAGAAGATTGCAAGAGTGTGTAAAACCTGAACAGGGGTTTATTTGGAGAGGAGAGCGACCAGGAGCGTTCTTGGGTATCCCAATAAACTTCTCAGTAAGGGAAAAGTTCTTTGCATTTCTGGTTTCCCAAGAGGATGGAGAGGGGAAAGCACTGAAGGGAGTGTCTTGGCATGGGAAGTCCCCTAGACCAAAAGAGACTGGGTTAAGAGTTGCTTGAACTAGAATAAAACATCACAGGTTTTTGAAAGTTACTGATTCATGTTGTATCCCTTTGTTTTTTTCCCAGAAACCCGGGAAGTGGTGCGCTATGCATGTTCACATCGCCTGGCAGATATACCACCACCAACAGAAAGTCAAGGTCAGTCTTTTGGGAATTAAAAACCTAAAGGTAGAGTCTCAGAGGAATGTCTGTGGTGCCACGGAGCAAGGACACCAGATCTTAGGTGATAACAAACAGTTTGTAACTAGGAAGAGCTAAATGGGTGTGCCTGACAGCTACAACATCGCTTTTATCTGTGACTGAGGACACAAACGTATCAAGATTAATTTTTTTTTTAAGTCTGGAGAAGCTTGGCATGGAGCTTCTATTCATCTGTTAATGTCCACGGACAGGAGAGGGCACAGGAAGATTTCTTCTGTCCCTAAGATGCTTCATGAAATGTGGCTGCACGGGCACCCATCAGTCTTTTTTCACATCTCCTCACTGGATGAGTGTTGCCTGTAGGTGTCTGGGCTGGCCAGGGGACACAGCCCCTCCGATGAAATGACACTACCCAGACACTGTCTCATCGCACCGAAGGCAAAGGGCTGGAAATCTTTTCTTTGTTACACATGCTTTGAGACTTCAGGAGTAAGGGCCATGGCTGGTTTAGGCTCTTCTGAAACAGATGTCAGAGAAAAACAAGTAATTTTCAGTGAGTCGGGAAAGGCTGGTGTTCTTTATTGTTCATCCTTGTACTTCAGGAGTCAATAGCTTGTGTGAGAAGGTAAAATTACCAAGGAGGCCATAGCACTTAGCAGTCTCTGTGTGCAATTGACTTGTGTAAGGTATTTCTATAAGAATATGAAGATGTTGAACAGCTACTAAAACCTGCAGCTAATAGAGTTTAAAAATAACCCTTTTAAACAAGGTTGACAGGTTAATTTGCTGCAGTAGACATATCTCTCTTCTCTGCTTCCTTATGTTTCCCCTGCTAGTGATCTTCATTCATCTTCCCATTATCAAAAAAGACAAGATTATAGACCTAGAGAGTTATATGTCCTTTTTTTTATTTTATTGAAAAGGTATTTTCTTGAAATGAAATTATTATTCCCATGCTATCTATGTCCTTTGAATCTTCCTTGATTTGATATTCAGAGAGAGGTCATACTGGTGTATTTATAACTCATAGTAAATGCCACTTTCATGCAGCCATTTCTTTTACCTAATACTTTACTATCTCGCATGTTAAAAAACAGGAATAAAGCTTAGAAGTACAGGAAAGGATGTCGTTTGACTTTTTGAGGCTGTAGATGATGATAATTTCAAGAATAATGGGCAAATGTATTTCATTATCTCAGTGCAGTTGAAGAATTAGGTATGGACTCCAGTCGGTGAGGTGAGGTGGCTTTTGTCCCCGTGGGCTCTCAGGTTCCCACATGGGGACGTCCTCCCTCTGCAGGTGAGCACCCAGTGTGAACTCTCTGGCTGAAGGCTCAGACAGCAGGAATTCTCCTTGTAGCCCAGGGCTGTGAAGGTGCCTTGTCTTCTGCACAAGCTCCACGCTGCCTGACCGTAGAGCAGGGAGTCATATATTTTTACTCGGAGATTTCACGTTTGCATGCAGTGCCACCAGCCTGCAAAGTCTGGCAGAATTGGTAACTACCTGGCCCGCTAGTAATTGCTTGCAGAAGGCAAGAGCAGGCACTGGAGAAGCAGGCAGGGTAGGAAACTTTAAAACACAACCTTCCTGACCCCAGGAAAAAAATTGCGTGCAGCATTGGATGCTGTTTGCCTGCCTGTAGCTCTGCAGCACAACACGGCTCCGACCCGGGTAACCTGTCTGTGCCTGGGGAATTGCCCAGACGGAGCCAGGGCTGCACAGGGCAATTTTACACTCCTCCTTGGACTGACCAGTCTGCTACCGGCCTGGGTTCAGGGTAAAAAGGGCCCCCTCCCTTTTAGGAAAGGCCTTATGGCCTGATCTAACATGCCATGAAATTATTGCAGACATTCACGTCGATGTTAGTGGCCCTGAGTTAAGGTGTTACTCATTTGCTGGACTTCAAATACATCCGTAGGGTTTAGCATCGAGAGATTCAGGCGCTCTCCTGAACAGCACCTGGGGATTAAGTAAATCTCTTCAATTCTCTCTGGTACTATTTTAAGGTAAACCAACACATTCAAAAATCTTTTAACACATCTATGATGTTCCTGTTCCTCTTCAGATGGGGGATTTTTTCGTTATTTAGAGCAGCACTGTTCATATGGCTGCAATTAAAGCTTCAGCCAGCTTTTGCTCTTCTGAGTAATGCCTGTCAGAGGTTTATAACTTGGTTGTTAAAAAGAAGAATAAAAAGAGTTCACAGCATAGAAATCTGGCAAACAGATTTAGGCTGAGTCATTTGTATTTTCTGAACTTCTTTTAATTATTAAAGCACTACAGTGTTACTTCCTTAAAAGACATGACCTTATCTTGGCCATCTTTTCCGTTTCAATAATCTTGCAGGCCATTAGCTCAAAAAATTGAAAAAGCCTTTTTCTTTGCTTTTTTGGGGGGTTGTTGTTGGATTCTTTTTGTTCTTGTAGCTACATAGAGATGTTACTAGCGCTTGAAAAACAGCTACTAGACATGCACATTAACTTGGTCATAACTTTATAATATGCATATTTATATCATTGTAATAGTCTGTACTCGGAGCTGGCACAGCATTAAATACTGATTTATAAAGCGGAACGTGCTCCAGAATTACTGTTAAGATCCACCGGTTCGGTGTTCCACGTTTGTAAATCCTTCCAGCTGACCTGCACAGTTAATCAGCAATCTGTGTTTAGGGAGTTCTGGCAGCACAGGTAATTGGGAATTTGGTTTTCCTCTTCCTTCTAGAAAACTGTTGAAGTAGGGACCACTAAATGAGTTCATGGCACAAAGCAGAGCCCATCCTTCATCCACTTATCATTTACAATACAGCTACCTCAGCAAATTCACCTTACAATAGACAGCCTGATGATTCTGGTACCATATAAATAAAGACAGTGACATCCAGTGCTTTAGATTTGGGGGACAATCAGTCAAAACGGGAGTTCAGTTCTTTAGACTCAAATACACTTTGTCTGTAATTGGGGTCATTTTAGCCCCTTGGTGGCCCAGTTGCAGTCTGAGGGGCGCTGAGAGAGGAACTGCACGGAGTGGTTCTACAATGTGGCTTCACATGGAAACTGCAGAGATGTTTGTGGCTGTTCTTCAGGTCAGGTCAGCGCTGAGACGCTTCGCTACGGAGGGATGGACCTGAGCGTAGTGAGAACACTGCTCAAACTTGCAGGAAATGTGCATTGGGAGCCTGAGGTTTTCTCTCTCCACCTTAGATCCCCCTTCCAGGGAAATAGCTCTCCACCTATGCTCAAGGTCCCAAAAACTGACATTCTTGTTAAAACCTCAGTTAGAACGAGTGACTCGCTATGCCCACATCATTCTCCAAGCGTGTTTACTGCTTTTAGGACAGTCTCTTCCAAATCCTGTTTTTACATTTCAGAAACAGATGCAGTCTGATCCGCACAAGCTGGATTTTGGCCTGAAACCCGAATTTCTGAGCAGGCCACCAGGCCCCAGCCTTTTTGGAGCCATCCACCACCCCCACGACCTGGCCCGGCCCTCCACGCTCTTCTCCACAGCCAGTGAGTACTGAGAAGTGACATCTGCTTCCTGTGGCAAACCCTTGCTATGTTAAAAGGGTATTTCCCATATGCTTTGCCTCATGAACTCTCTCCAAAACATGCCAGGGGCTATTGGCCTATTTGATAAATATTTTTAAATTATTCCACATGCTTTTAAGAAAGCCCAACCTGCTGGAAATGCCGTACAGGTAGTAAACGGAGGAGTGTTTCTTCACGCAGTGGTATCGGACACATCGTGGAGAGGACAGGTTGGAAATAGGATGTGTTCTGCGTGCCCTTGCTTTCTATATTGGAACACTACACACGCACACACCCGCTGCCCCTTTTGCTCTAACTGGGAACTTCTCTATAGAAAAGTGGCTGCTCTTTGTGCAGGACCCTGACCTGAGCCTGCAGCCATCTCTGCCCGTCAGCTGCCGTTTCAGAAATGACGGTCAAGCCCAGGGCACGATGAGGCCATTTGTGAGCTTTTGCTTGGAATTCACCCCTTCTGTTTTGTTTTGGCAGGTGGGGGTCACCCAGCCGGCACCCCTTTCGGCCCACCCCCTCACCACAGCAACTTTCTCAACCCAGCTGCTCACTTAGGTAAGTTCTCTCCAAAACTTCGGCTCAGAAGTAGCGCACGTTGGCCATTGAGACCATTAAAGGCTGCCCACGTGGGGACTCTCTGCGTGTCCTGCCTCCTTAACCTTTATAAATTGATCATGTTAGCCATTACCCAAGTAGCAGTTCTAAATACACATAATAACATCACTGACAGCATGTTTTGAAGTACTTCTGAAAACAACCGGGATATTAGAAGAGCAGAGTGACAGGGGCTGGTTGGGTTTCACTCTAGTCATCTTCATAACCAGTCAAAAAAAAAAATGCCCTAAGGTTAAGGCTTTGGTTCATAGAGGTGGTTTTTTTCTGTAACTCAGATGTCTGCTTTTCCATGTCAGTGAGTGGAAAACACATCCTTAAAATCTACTGATCTGGTCTCAAATGTGTCTGTTAGTGAAAATAAGTGAATACGCATTTAAAAATGGGACCACCCAAGTTACTAAATGTTGTTTTTTCCCTTCTGACTTACTGCTGTTGCAATAACAACTCTTTGCATGAGTTGAACTCTCTCAACTCTCTCAACTTCTCTGCCTATGGGAGCATCAGAGACCGAGACTTTAAATTGGCATTTTATTTTGTGTAGGGAAGGGTTGGGGAGGCTCACCAGAAGGACTCACGATGCAGGTTTTTCATTCTGCACTTTGCCAGTAGAAAATGCTTGGTTTGGTCTCTCTTTTCTCTGGGCTGGTATTTATCAGAAGTAGTTTAATCAAAATCGTTAGACTTCTCCAAAATCAAGTGAGAAGAGAATTTGCTTCATGTGACTCACCTATACCCTGAATGCATTAACTACTGAAAAAAAAATTCTGATCTTTTTCAGTCCGTACTAGTTTTTCATATGGTATTAGCAATAAATATCAAGAGTATTATAAAATGTTCAGGTCAGCATGACATATCAGTGTAATAGCACATTTTATTTATATCCTGGCTACGGTTTAGGAGGACATGGCCTGAAGGTGTTTTGAAGCACAGTTGCCAGAGCTAATAATAGTGTTGCTAGCCAGGGACGCTTCCTGAGATGGACCATGGAATTGAATTGGAAGGGAATAAAAAGAAGTAAAAATGGAGATGTATGAAGGTTTTAAATGAAGTATGCAGAAGCACAGGCCTAAATAATATGTATATTTTAACATCTTGTTTTTCTTTGAAGAAGAAGTTTTTCTAGTACAATGACCCCACACGTAATGTCTTAAAAAAAAAAAAAAAGGGTTTTTGCTGTGTTGTGGGAGGGTGATGTTCAGCTCCCGCCGGGCACGGAGCGCGCTCTCGTTGGCCGTAATGCCGTGGGAGAACATGTTAATGCTTTATGGTAATGACCCAACGTTCTGTGAGCTTCAGCCCTTTGGTTTCCTTTGGTTTGCAGAGCCCTTCAATCGACCGGCCTCCTTCAGCGGCCTCACCGCCGTGGGCAGTAACGCCTTCGGGGGACTCGGGAACCCCACAGTTAGTGAGTAACCTCTTTGTTAATGAATTCTCATTTGCTGTGTAATTCAGGGCGTTGAGCGATGGTGACTACTTTTGATGCTGTCTTTTTTTACCAGTTGCTTAGATGACATAATACCTCTAAGAGATGGGAATTTGAAAAGCGATCTTTTTCTTCTAAATAACAGCATTTTTTAGTCATCAGTAAATTATTTTCTATTAGTTATTTAGTAGTTTGGGTTCAACGTAGTGCTAAATGTCACCATTACGTTGTTCGGTAAAAAAAAAAAAAGAAAATAATATAGAACCTATTAATCTAAGGAGTTTGTGAAATTTCTCCTGGTTTTATTGCATGTTCAAAAATAGTTAATGTGTGCAGCATCCTAGCTGTGGATGGGAACATTTTTTCTTTCCTTTCTCACCAGTAACCCAGGACATGTGCCTGGAAAAGATCACTAACCTGCATTTATTTGCCCAGGATCATCAACATTACTCTAGATTTGGCCAGTCACAAAAGATCATCCTTTTAAAAACCACTCTCTTTCTCCATACTTCAAATCTGGCATGATTTCGGTCACGTATTGTTTTACTTTGGTTCAGGATCAAATGCTACAAGTTCCATTATTTATAGTGCGTATAACGGTCATTTCCTGATGTCTCCAAAATGTTTGGAATAAGGATCATTGTCACTTTTATATTACTACGTCATCCCTTCTCAATTTTATCCACAGCATTTCCCTTCCCAATTAAAACAGCTGTCAGATGCCTGCCCGTTTTTTAGGAATGAGACCCTCTAATGAATCTCTGTTAATTTCCTTTCCTTTTCCAGCTCCCAATAATATGTATTCATTTTAACTCTGAGTGCTGTAAAAGTTGTTTTGGTAAGTACCTTCACTAGAGCATACCTTTTTCTTAAACCTTTTTGTTTTCCACTTCACCATTTCAGCACCCAACTCAATGTTCGGCCACAAGGATGGCCCCAGTATGCAGAGCTTTAGCAACCCTCACGAGCCCTGGAACCGACTGCACCGAACTCCTCCTTCGTTCCCGACCCCTCCGCCCTGGCTGAAGCCAGGAGAGCTGGAGCGCAGTTCATCTGCTGCAGCTCATGACAGAGATAGAGATGTAGATAAACGAGACTCATCTGTTAGTAAAGATGACAAAGAAAGGTACGAAAGAACACTTCCAAGAATTGTCTAGTTCAAAGCTTGGGGCTCCGTTCCGCTCTTAACCCTTCCCAGCCTGGCACATTGTTCAACCAGAGCTTCAGTAGAGGGACAGCTGAGAGCTGGCTCCTCGCTGCCTCCCACGTGAGGCACCACGGAAGATGCAGGTTTCTGACCCGGGTGTTTCCTACAGCAGCTGTTTCTCTTCTCACCTGCGCTCCGTCAGCAGGAGCTTTGCTGGAGCCGAGCTCGGGCAGCAGCAAGTGAGAATAGAACCAAACCCATACCTGGTCTGTCACCTGGTGGGTCACATTTCATAGGTCTTTTGAAGACTTAACGTGTAGATAGGTGCCTGACAGGATGAAAAAAAGATTATAGAGTCCATCAGACGCATATCTGCACCTTTAGATATTAAATAAATTGTTTTAATTGGACCTTGTTTGCAAAACAAGTAACCCTACCTCCCTCCTCAGAAATGGACTGACCAGAGGGACCACTTATAAAGTTGCAAAATTATAGCACTATGAAATGCACTGGGGGTGTCACGTTCCAATACCAGTAAGCTTCAGTGCATGCAGTTCACTAAATCAACCTTCATTCCCCTCAAAAAAAGCCCTCCCCCCCCCCACGCACCACTGTTCCACACCTTCAAGCACAGTTCTTATTCAGTGTTTTCATGGACCAACACGCTGACATGTCCAGGCTGGGAAGGGTTAATGAAAAGTAAAACCTGGTCATATATTTTTTTGTCAGGACTGTTCCCATTATACAGTTAACTCAGTAACAATTCCTCTTAACATTTAAGTACCAAATTATAAGAATTTGCCATTCAGCAAGTGTCATGCCTTCCTTGAAAAATGCAGAGAGGCTGATTTCAGCTTTTTCAGTTGTGGCTTAATGGCTTTCCTGTTAAGTTTGCACATGACTTTACTACATAATGGCTATTTGTTTCTAATTCTTTAACATAAGACAATATTTAGGAGATGTGCTTTTCTGACTTCTCTGTCACTAACCCAAATATAGGCATTAGTAGCCTTTTCTAAAAGAAGTTATGCTAACACATTAGATATTCTAAAAATCCATGTAAGAGCTTTGCTATGATATTGTAAAGTGCCAAGAGCAAGTCAAACTACAGATTTTTTTCACCTACATTTTCCATTTGGAATATTTTCTGTTTGGTAGCATAGCTTCATTATTTTCATGTCCGGTGTTAACGCTTCAAAATCAATTGCTGTTACAAATTGGGGATTCTGTCCTGCAAAATGCTTAAGCGTGTGAGTAACTTTACTGGCTTGAATGGCAAAGCATTTTAGTTACTAATGATGTGGGTAGTCTTTAGAATTGCGTGATTATTGCAGTTGCTGTTTTGTTGTGTTGTTATGAAGTGTTCCTGCTGAAGAAAACCCCTTTCAGAAAGACATTCCTTGCAAGCTGCTTGGGCACTGCCCAACTCCGTACCGTAGCTCGGAACATGTTTATTTTCAAGGATTTGAGAATTACCTTAAAAATAAGCGTCATTCATACTTCATACTTCTGCACAAGGGTGGCACCAGTCCAGTGCAGTGATGTGGTGGTGGATCTAGCATTGCTGTGCATCCACCCGTGGGGTTCTGAGGAGCTCTCCTTTGCAGCACGCTCACCCTGCTGCCTCTCAGACGTGCTGAGCATCCCTCCCTGCAGACGTGCTCCTCTGTAGATCCTGCCCGGAGCAGCCTGTGAGCCTCTCACACCTCTTCTTTCATTGCCAGCAGGGTGAGGCTGTAGCCCTGCTTTCTACTGGGGGTCCCAATCTCTGTTACCTATTTTTAGCTAATACGCTCAAACAGGAAGAACTGGGAATCACGCTGGGAGGTATGATTTCAACTTAAAATCATCCTTTCATCAAGGGCCTAACTTTATCCGTCCCTCTAGCCAAAAGTATTCATCTGATTTTCTTGTGTTACCAGTGGGAAGGTGCCTCAGGGGCAGCTCTTGGCTTGGCTCTGCCCCGTCTAAGAGCAGCATTAGAGGGGGTGCAGGCAATCACTGCTCTCTCTCTCGGCTGCTCCGTGTGGCCGGGGTCCCGCAGCCCCCCCCGGCCGGACTGGGAGGAGGTGAATCCCTCAGGAGAGCATAGATACATGAAACTACAGTCCCTGAGCCTTTCCTGGGTGCAGAGCTGGCTGGGGAGTCACCTTGAGATGGCCTGAGAGGGTGCCCACTTTCTCCTGCAACATCATTTGTAGTTTTGGAGTTTGTTGTTTTTGTTTCAAGGACTCTGTTCCTTCAGCCCAGCATTAGGAAAAAAACCAGTAAAAATAGCTATTGTGAGAAATAAGATTTGCTTCTTCTCAGTGGTATTTTGTTTAAAAGATGTCACTGAGCAATTCCATTCTAATAATAACATTTAAGTGTATGTAATCATGGAGAATTAAACACACACCCCCTCTCCAGAATCTGTTATCTTTTATCAACATAATCAGCACTCGGGATCTTTCCATGTAGTGTAGAGCCTCAAAACATACCTTCCTCACTACTAACTTCATTTGAGAACATGATGTTAAGTTTCTCTGTGGAGAACAGAGGCTCAGAGCTGTTCCTGTGTTACCAACCTCAGGAGCCCTTGACAGATCTGAGGATAAAAAATGATTCCCTCCCTGACCACTGAACTACACGCAGTTCACTTAAGTGCGCTACATAATCAATAGCCTCTTGAGATAATAACGTCGCTGTAATTGAATAGGATGAAATTGGCAAAGGAATATGTTATTTTGGTTGCACTTATATTTTTCTTTAGTTACAGAAAATGGCTGTTATTTTCTCTAAATTTTATGCGTAGTTTAAAATACATCAATTACATAGAAAATTGATTAAATATCAGCAAAAGGACTCAATGAGCTCTCCTAGAGAATTAACTAAGGGTGCCCTCTGAACTAGTCCCACGAGTAAAATGAATAAAAGACTAGTTGTTGCAGAGTCCACAAGCCAGTGCTTTCCCAGCAGAGGAGAAGAATCGAGTTTTCATGGTGAGAAGCCTCCACTGGCCTTGACTTGGTCTCACTGTGTCCAAATCCGGAAACTGTTAAATCAAGGGCCTCAACTTGTGGTGGAAAGCAAAAGGGGGGAAATTAGAGCCAGGGCACGATTTCCAGACTGTTTAGAGCCCAGTCAATCAAAGCAGAACCTGATACCAAGGAGGTAATTGGTCGTCAGTGCAGACGAGGCAGTTCTGGTATCAAATGCTCCAACTTACAAATGTTTTCTAACAGTCACATTCTGTACTCTCTGAGGACTCTCAGACATGGCCCATAAAATGACAGTTTCAGTTCAGTCTAGACACAGCAGAAGATGCAGCTGGTGAAGCTACGGTAATGAGAGTTTCCTTTACAAAGATATTTTTTCTGCAGTTGCTGCAGTTTCACTGTCCAAAAGTACCTACAGGTAGGAATCTTACGCAGTTCAGCTCAGCAAAGAAGTAGGCAGCAGGAGCTGTATTGGTGAAGGAGCAAGTGTCCACCTCCAAGTCACCCTGCGGGTTGCCCTTCAGCCAGCCAGTATCTATTGCTCATCTCGTCCAGAGTGAGTGCCAACCTGCTGTCCTCATCCCAGTGTCCTCAGGTCAGGCTTTATGAAGCAGAGACGGCAGCACCCAAAGAGAAGCTGTGTCTGCTGGAGCTGCTTTGGGACTCCAGAGGGTCTCATTGCTTATCCCTTGGTCTGCCTGTAACAGGACATTGTCCATCACCCCCCACGGCACAGCATTCCCATGGTCAGCAAACAGCAGTGTCCAACACTGAGTATCTGGGGCTCTATTTATGGAGAGACTCCAACCCAGAGATCAGTTAGTGAGAGGTTAAAATCATTGGAACTGATTAATTAGATTTTCCTTATGATTTTGATTCATTTTAAAGAGGAAAGCTTTTTCACTTAGTGTTGCCCATAACAACTCCTGGTCAACTCGGCTTCCAGAAAATAGTTGGTACAGGCTCCGTTCACATATTGAGGGTTTTGTCCACTGCCAGACAATAATTCTCTAATCTTTTGTGCCACGTAATTAGGTTTGAAAGATGGAATGAATTCACAGTATTTTGAGACTGCATTGGCAGGGAGATGTGCTGGCCCTGGCCCTGCTCTGCTTGCTGTGCCCTGGGAAGGGCTGGTAATCTGAGGAGAGATGATGCTTTGAGAGCCAGCCCGAAGGAGGGGCGTGTAGGAGAGACTGTTCTGCTGAGGAAGTCACAGAATCACAGTCGTAGGGGTTGGAAGGGACCTTTGGAGATCATCCAGTCCAACCCCCTGCCAAAGCAGGGTCACCCAGAGTGGTTGGACAGGAAGGCGTCCAGAAGGGTCAGCACACAGTCTCCACGTGGTGGCCACACTTGCACTGAGGTCCATTGCACGCTTAGAGAGGTGATGCCTGCCCCTGGTCAGAGAGGTGGATTGTCCATCACCGCTGGTGTCTTGAAAGGGTTTTGTTTTTGATTTTCAGAATTAAATTTAATTGTGAGAAGTAAATTGAAAAGCTAGAAGATTGAAGAAATAGAGATAAGGAATTAGTAACGTACATAGATCTAGAAATTTTTTTAAAAGTCATTTGAAGAAAATGTCATCTGTTTTCCCAAATGTATTCTTAATGGAAGAAGCAGGTAAAATACTATTAACCATGTAATTTGGATTTAACTGCCTCACTTTTTTTGGATTAAATTAGCATGTTTTTATTTTTTTCTCTCTTCTTTGCAAACAGTTAAGGCTGTTGTCTTAGAAATCTGTGTACTAGAGCTAGATTCCCTCGGGAGCCTTCTATGGACTGCAGGGTTTGAAATCTCAATCAGGTCGTTCACAAAGCAGCTTTGGGAATCTTCTTCTCCTGGGTGGAGATAATAGAATAGGCCTAGTCTAGAGATGGGATGTTCTTCTGGTGTTCTGGGTGTGCAAGAGGAACAGTGCATTTAAGGGGGCATGTTACCAGCTATCTGCAAAGCAGTGAGTAGATGCTTTATTTCAAAGTTTCTCAAGCCTTCATTTTTACACTTCTCTTTCTTCTAGGGAGAGCATTGAGAAAAGACACTCCAGCCATCCTTCGCCAGCACCTATCCATCCAGTAAACTCCCTCGGACATAATCGCAGCTCAAACGAGCAGATCAGGAGCCATCTGAATCCTGAGGTTCGAGAAAAAGAGAAACCCAAAGAACGAGAGAGGGATCACTCCGAATCTCGGAAGGAAATTAATGTTGAAGAGCACAAGGTGAAGGACAACTATATTTCGGAGAAAGAAGGCCTGAGCCATGAAAGCCGAGTGGTGGAAGAGTCTAAGCAAATGTCCAGGGTTCCTTCACCCTATGCTAGGCCCCCCGTTGTGGAGAGCACCAGGCCTAATAGTACTTCAAACCGTGAGGCTGAGAGGAAGAACGAGCCGGCGTACGATAATCCGAAGAAAAGCAATGAAGTCAAAGTGAAGGAGGAGCGAAAGGAAGACCATGATGTTCAACCTGAGGGACCTCAGACTCATAGGTCATCTGATCAGCCACCGCCTATATCCACATCTAACGTCCATCCAAGTCCTTTAGTGTCTATGCCCATGACTGTAGGTGTAACTGGTATACATCACATGAACAGCATCAGTGGCCTGGATAGGACTCGCATGATGACCCCTTTTATGGGAATTAGCCCAATTCCTGGTGGAGAACGTTTCCCCTATCCTTCTTTCCACTGGGATCCAATGAGAGATCCCTTAAGAGATCCTTACAGAGAGCTAGATATTCACCGGAGAGACCCCCTGGGCAGAGACTTTTTGCTAAGAAACGACCCCCTTCACCGTCTTTCTACGCCAAGATTATATGAAGCAGACAGGTCGTTCAGGGATCGGGAACCTCACGACTACAATCACCACCACCATCACCACCACCCTCTCTCTGTTGACCCTCGACGTGAGCACGAGAGGGGCAACCACTTGGATGACAGGGAGCGGTTGCACATGCTGAGAGAGGACTATGAACACGCGCGCCTGCACTCGGTTCACCCCGCCGCCCTGGACGGGCACCTGCCTCACCCAAGCCTAATCACACCAGGACTTCCTAGCATGCACTACCCCCGAGTCAGCCCCCCGACGGGCCACCAAAACGGCATCCTCAATAAAACTCCCCCCACAGCAGCTCTCAGTGCCCCTCCACCTCTTATTTCTACCCTGGGACCTCGGCCCGGGTCTCCCAGAAGGACTACTCCTCTGTCAGCAGAGATGAGAGAGAGGCCTCCTTCTCACACCCTCAAGGACATCGAAGCGCGATAAGCAGAGGGAGAATAAATACAAACCAGAGGAAGAGGGACAGAACGTTGTAAATGAACATAATATAAAGACCTTCTCACTAGTCATTGATACAGACTGGGGATGTGACCCACTGTACAATATGTATAGACCTGAGTGCAAAGATTTTGAAATGGTTCTTTTGTATATTATATGTTGAAATTTTCCAGATCTTTTAGCCAAGTCCATATGTTCCTCGTGTCTCCTACTCTATTTTATTTCTAGTTTAAAAATGTCAAAATTTGAACTGAAGAAGACGACATTAATCTGAATGATTTGACTAGAAACAAACCACCACCAATGTCAACCATACAACGCTCTTTCAGACCAGAAGTGACGACAATTGTAGATATTTATGTAAAAAGATTGCTTCATGGGTTAATGGTTCATATATGCAAAAAGGGTAAGATGAAAGCTTTACTTTGTACAAATGTAAATAGATAAAATTAAGTAACATAATACATTAATACTTCTTAAACTGTGCTATTTGCAAACTTAATATTGATCAACACAGTCTGCTTACGCTGTGTTACATATATTGTTATAGACAGCTAAACCCCTTCAACTATGCAATGAATTTTAAGGCTTTTCACAAAAGCCTTTATAACTCAAAGGAGCCTTTTCAACACACAACATAATTAAAGTCATATTTTCCCTGAACAAGCTCATCTCTAGTAGGAACCTCTTTCTCGTGCTTGTTTTGATGCAGAAGCAGCCCGTTAGAAGGGTAGTTTTCCGTTGACCCCCTGCCTCAAGCTGTTGGTGTTGCTGTAGCTCGTGTATCCCTTAGAAGGCGTCAGGGGGAGCGATCTGTAATTACCGAGACCGGAGTCGTGACAGATTGGGTTTTACTCGCATTAATCTGGGTTAAACAGTTCTAATCACATGCTGGATATTTTCCAGAACTTCCTCGCTTAACTTGTCAAATTTATTTTTGGAAGAACATCTGCTTATAGCCATTCATGTCTGCTGTTATTTTTATTGCCAGTGTGTCATTTTTCTCTGTACACACACTTTTTTTTTTTTTTTTTTTTTTTTTTTTTTTTTTTTTTTTTTTTTGTTAAGTGATTTTTAGCTACGTTGAAACAGATCCTACAAGAAAGCTAATACTTTTCTAATGATGGACATGTTTTCACTGTGGATTAGTAGTTTAATTAATGAACTCCAATGCAGATTTCATAATGCAATTTATTGTATTTCAGTTGGTAATAAAGTCTGTGAATAGTTAACAGGTCAGCCTTGTTGTTCCCTAATCATAGAAGACGTGAAATAACATGAAGAACACGGTCCTTTTTAAAAATATGCATCAATCTTCTGAAATCTGTCTTTTCATAACACACTTTTTTATAACGTGTTAAGTTTCTTGTCTAAATATTTGGAGAGAATATGACTTTATCAGAGAGAATTCAATATCTTGTCTACTGGACTGTAAAATATATGTATGAAATAAAATTAGTTCCATTGGTCTTCTAGTGTATTAAAGTGCTATCTGAAGTTGTTACCCTGTTTTGGCAAAAAAAAGAAAAAAAAAAAAAGAAAAAACTTAACTACAGACAGTTGTTTCTAATGATCAGAGATCTATTTTAGTAGTCAACTGAAGGTTTAGTTGTGAGCTTCAGATTTTGTGAACTCCAGATGTTGTGCAGTGGTTTTCTTTTTTTTTTTGGTTTTGTTTTTTTTTTAAAGAACAAAAGGAAAAATACAAAAAAACCCCAATCCTGAAGAATATGTACACTGGAACCGTAGTGGTAGCTTTCAGTATTGTAAAGAGATTGTTATATACAAACCTTTTTGCTGTTTATCCTGTATGTAATAAAGTCCTTTCTAGATCCTATGTGAAAAGAAAAGTGAAGCGGCTCTCAATCTTCAGCATGTTTCCTCATCAGCGAAGACTTGTGTAATGTAAATTGTGCCATGTTATTAAAAAATGTGAACTAAACTGCTAGGTGCTTCTTTGTGTGGAGTACCCCATCGCTGCCATGGGGCAGAAATACTTTCTCCCAAGAGTGGGCTTTTGTTCAGAAGAAATAGCTCTTGAAAATGAAATGGCAAGCTTTTATAAGCCATCTAATTAAAGTAAGTGTAGTAATCAAGAAAAAAGGAACAAAAAGGAGACCAGATCCAGATTCTTTAAAATATACTAACACCTGATTTACAGTAGCTTTTAGTTAAGTTGGTCTTTCAGGGTAGTCCCACACTGTAATATGTGGCTGTGTGCAGGTCCTTTTGTGGCTTTGTGCACTTCCACCCAAGCCAGTGGCATTTTACCAGTTTCCATTCAGCCAAGAACATGGCTATCGATTACTATGAACAATCTGTACATAAATATGTCCAATTTCTTCAAAATTGCTTAGTTCTTCATAGTACAGCTTTCTCGGTGTCCTTTGAGAAAAAAAAACAAATAAACAATTAGCTCCTCACGATACTAAGTGATCTTTAAGGTCCCTTCCAACTCTAACTATTCTATGATTCTATGATATGGGATTTTAGTTTTCTAGTTTGGGGATTTTTTTTTACTATTATGATTTTTCACAGGCTTGCTGCAAATGCTTCAAAACCTTTATCCAAGTCACTTTGGTAGAGGTAACTTGTGACACCAAAATTTGGTTTTTTGAGCAAGACTCAGGAAATCTTTCTTCTCCTTCTATGATTGCCAGTTGTTTTGGTAAGCAGTTAAATGCCTGCAGCCATATATTCGAGTCTGGGCTTTTTTCTCTCTTCAGCCCCTGTAGCACTCGTGTCTGTATTCTCCTCTTACTCCTGTGTAAATCTGATGAAAGGGACATTTCCCTGAATTTCAACCATGTAACTAAGAGAAAAGAATAGCCGTATGTCTGTTTTAAAATCCAATTTTGTGTGAACTGTGCAGAACGTACAGTAGTGGCAGAGTGTGTGAAAAGAGCTTTTTTTTCCCTTTTCTCTGCGAGGAAGCCGTATCTCGGTCTTCTGGATGCACATCATTAAGCAGCTTCCAAGTTTCTGAAGGAAACGGGCTATAGGTGGCTGTAGAAGGATGAAAACTATCGAAGCAAACTTGTGCAGAGGGGTCCCGTGAGAGAGGGTCTAATGAGAGCATCATCTTCCAGGCTCATCGCAGAGCGCTGTTACAGGAGTGATAACAGCTTTCCTGGTGTCTGCGGGGGGAGATGTGGTCTCTCTACAGACCCTGCTCCTTGTCCTCCCAGGTGCTGAGCTGCTGATGGTCCTGAATTCCCAGTGAAGCCAGTGAACCCTCACTCCCACAGCCCCAGAAAGCGCTGAGGCATTTCGCTCCCTTTGAATTCAATACAATTTAAGTGGCTCTAACGCCTCTGAAGATCCGGGTGTCGGCTCATAACTGAGGCATTCCCTTTGAATTCAATACAATTTAAGTGGCTCTAACGCCTCTGAAGATCCGGGTGTCGGCTCATAAGAGCGGTGATACTCGGAGAAATATGCCTGAAAGGTACAGTAAGAGATGAAACAAGACTTTTAACTGCTTTAAAACTTTTTCAGATGCATTCATTGCTTCGCAAAAGTTTGATATAGGGACATTAGCTTGCAGGTATAGACAATTTAATCTTTTTAGCATTCAAAATATTTGTCTTAAATGTTCTGGTTTTGAATCACGAGCTTTTAAGAAATGAAGTTGATTTAAAGACCGTGCCAAATACCACCGGTAGGGATGACAGGCATCCTAAAGGTATTACTCTGTAGGATGTGAGAGATTTGGATCATACAAAACCCTGAGCTATTTGGTTACAACACCCCGGACCTTTACTTTATGCTTTAAAGCTCCCACCTTCCCACCCTCCAGCTAGTTTTCTGCTTAGCGGCTTCCAATCCCTTGAGATGCCAACTAAAGCAGGGTATGGGAAGCGATTCTTGGACAGAAGTCATAGCATTTGCTCCCTGATACAATGTTCATTGTCTGCTGTGCTTTATCCCTTCTTTTTTAACCTTCTATATTATCTTTGTCTTTCCTTACTAAATACCTAGCTCTAATCTGGTTTTCTGCTGTTTGTATTTTACTGATGCTCTTGCTTTTTTGCCAGTCATGTTCTCTGTCATGGTTTATGACAGCTAAATCTACTACAAGCAGCAACAGACATTGCAGACAATTTTTTCAAGAGCCATAGACACTGTGTGTTTTTGTTCCTTTTTACCTTTTCCCTGTATGAGCTCATGAAAATGCATAGTGCTTGCTGGGCTGGAGGATAGGCTGATGGAGGTTGGGGAGGATTTTACTGAAAAGTATTTTCATTTGCTGTGGCGGTGCCTTGTTAAGTAAAATTTTTAGCATGATTCTTGATAATTTGAACTCTTAACTGCTGTTTCACGTGTGCAGGTGACCTCTGCTGAAAGCCACCTGGGGCACTGGAACAAGGTAACAGACATTGGTTATATTCCATTTACAGAGGAGCTGCTTTACTTACTGCTTTTGTGTCTGGCAAGAAAGAAGAGCGAGCTGTGGTTCAAACAGTGACCAAAGACTCACCTTATACAAGGTTTTGTTACGCCCACAGTGGCTCGGTTAAGTCTCACCTGGATAAACCAACATGCTGCTTTGGACTCCAACTGCCATCTTTGGAGACATTGCTCATCCAGAGCTTCAGGAGGCGATTTGGAGCGGGATCCCAACTTGAATGGTCTGAATTGCCTTTTGAAGGTGACTCTTCCTTAACTCCAGATGGAGACTAACCTCTAACTTAGCTGGTTCAGAGAAGTATGTGCAAATGAGTGGTGGGACTATCTCCTCCCGTGTTGATTTTGATCTCATCAGATCTTCCTTCCTTCCTTTGCACTGTACCCATCCCAGCCATGTTCTATGTGAAGCTCTTTGGGACGCAGTCTGCCTCCTCCTATGTGATTGCTTGGTGCCCTTGGGGCAAGTGAGCATTCCTCAGTGCTATAATACAAAAAAACCTTTGGTAGTTCTAGAGACTGGACTGAAAAATGAAGGCCTTGGTGAATTAGCCACGGTAACCACTGTAAAAGACTCCAGATTTTGGCTAGCCAAGAAGAAACAAAAGCTGCAGGTGAGGGCAGACTGTTCTCCCTGTGCCCTGTCCCCATCTGGAGGGGCTTAGACAGCTTGTGGCCATGGGCAAGATGGAGGTTCCCAGGTGGTGATGTCTCCAAGTGCTTATTGTGGAGTTGGCAGTTTCCAGCATGGTCCCTTTCTGCCAGGTGTGTGACTGTGTGTGACACACCTTTCTTTTTCCACAGGTATCTTGTAACTAAAATCATTTTAACACAAAGACGTTTCCTGGTCATAGAGAATATCCCCCTCCTCGTTTGTGCGCTGTTTGTCTGCATGTAGAAACACGGGTAATTATACACATCAAAATGCTCACACAATGTCAGGCACAGTATCGCAGGCAGAAAGCCCTCTCCAGCAAGGAACAGAGTATGAAATCCTGTTGGCACTCTACAATCTCACACGGCCTTTTGCTGCCTTCTGCTGAGGCCTCTCCTATAGATGACGATGGTTCCTCTGCTGGTCTGGTAATATGGACTTCACCGTACCATTATCGCCATTTTATTAATGGGAAAAGTGCAGCTGGAAACACAAAACTCAGAGTGCAACAGCAGCCACCTCCTCCCTGAGTCACCCCACAAGTCGCCCAGGGGAATTAGGTTATTGCACCATGAGAACAAAAAACCCACCAAATTGGGTAAATGGCAGAGTCAGTGGTAGTAAGAGATGAGGAATTTCTGGGTTGCTGTTTTGTCTTTAGAAAACACTTTAAACCTTAATCCATGTTAACAACTTACTGGGGTCCTAGATTTGTTAAAACTATCTCCATGAAAGAATGGGTTTACTCACTGATAATTCAAGTACTTCAAGTATTGACCCAAGTTGATGAGGCCTCTAGTCCTCCTGGTTATTGAGGGCAGATACGCTGTATTTTACCACCCAGTGCGGCTCGTTTAATCATTTAACTATTTTCACTTTTTTCACTACTGCTCAGTATTGAAACTCACTCAGAGTGTAGTATTTTTCTTGTTTGAATTTATGATATGTTTCTCTACTGAAAAATTTGCACTTAGTCCTAGGAACCTAGATATCCATCCCCAGTACAATCACCTTTGTTTCAAGACAAGAAAAATAATTAAGCGAGAACTTAATCAATTGATTAAATAGAGGTTTTACCTATCAAAGATACAATATTACTGTATGTTGATGAAATGAGTCTTCTGCTTTGCATCTTCAAAGCCCTTAACTAGTTTCTGTTGAATCCAGGGAGGGGTGGGGGGTGTTGATGCAGCAGAGATTGCATTAGCATCAAATGCTTGGAAATGAAATTTTTTTTCTTTCTTTTAAAGATAACTAAAAATGCAAGTATAAACTTTCTGGGATTTTCAGTGGTCCCTGTTTTTCAAGGGCCTGGGCGTATTTGGGACAAACATGATGCATTTGGAGCTCATTTGATAAAACAAGTCAAACCTCTACAACAACCACCAGCTACTTGCCCTCCAAAAGGATAGTCTTGTCTCAGTTAATACTAGAACAGCCAAGAACTGGATTTATTTTAGTCCGTTAGAAAAAGCTGTTGTTCTTCAGAGATACCACAAGAGGGTAGTTAAAGAGAGACTGAAATATGTGTAGGCTGACAGGATGGCTATGCTGTTTCGTGCAAGGTGAATGTAGCTGTAAATTCTTTTTATGAGAGACTATCTGTGAGGAGCTCTCCTGTTCCCCTGCATAAATGACAGGAATCTCAGCGGTGCTGTGGCAGGCAGGGATCAGGCTGACTAAGGAGTGACCTTGCTCTATCGCGTTTAGTGAGAGGGACTAGAAACACGAGCGTAGCACCACTCGCCCAGATAAAGGCAATCATATTTTGGAGAATTGGGCTAAAAATGCATGGTGCTACATTCCAGCAGCAAAACACATTGCTTATGTTAAGGGAATAAAAGATGCTTCTCTATAGCAAATATTATGTACGGTATGAATTAGTGTATGTCAGCTCAGACATTAGTCTTTTTCCATTACCTGGCTTTTGAAAGGATTAGCCAAGAACTAAGCAAGAGAATTACTTCATTTGGAAATGGGGAAAAAAAATTAATGCCAAATTTTCTATGGCCATACATTTAAATGGTTCATTTAGAATCATCAGAGCTGCTTGATTCACACCAGCAGCAAACTTGGCCCTGGTTTTTCCTGTCCTACCCTAGTCACCTTGGCCACGTCAGCAGAGGCCTAACGTTTGCCTGATGGTGTAAAAGCTCTCCTGCCCCTGACGAGGGACCTTTCCTGCCTCGAGGGACATTTTCTTGGGCAGGGCCTGAGGAGCAGGCAGCAACACACGGTCCCACATGGCCCCTGCTGCTTTTTGGCCAGGCTGGGGGCCAACTTGGGTCTGGTGGAGTCTCCATCTCCCTTCCCATGAGAAGGCCAGACCTGCTGGCCCCAGACAAGCTACAGCAAGTGCCTGGCATTTGGTCTGTCCCCATGGGCATGGGTCTGACCAGGACCCCATCCCCTTGGAAAGGGTGTCAGCCCCTCACAGACCCTGCTCGCTGGGCCCTAGGCCTGCCCTGCCTGAGGAGAGCAGTGCCCTGCTCTGAACGGGGCGGCCCTCCCTCCTCATGGCTCAGTTCCAGGTGCCCAGCTCTGCTCACCTGGGTGTCACAGCAGTGGCTGTCCCCAAGCCGAGCGAGGAGGCAGGGCAGAGGAACACACTGCTGAGGAAATGGCAGCGCGCCCCAGGGAGGGCAGGAGCCCCCCAGCACTGCCCCTCACCGGGCTCCCTTCAGCCGCCCTGCAGCGTTGCCGCTGTGGTGGCTTGTTGTCAGTGGAGTCATGCTATGATAGTCATTATGGTGTTAAATGACTCATTTTCCACTTACTGTGGCTTACAGAGCATCTGGAGCTTTGCAGCAGTAAATACATCACTGAATACTACAGCGATATACAAATCTATTTCTTTAAAGCATCTAATTAACAAAATAGATGGGGCAGGTAGATAGTGGGCAGGTGTGTCTGTGCCTCCATCTCCCAGCCCAGCTCACTGGTGGAACCACACCACCAGGCACTGCTGTCCTCCCTTCGGCGACACAGGGCTGATTTCTCTCGCAGTAATTTTAGTTTTCAGTAAAGTCTCCTCTAAAGCTTGGAAACCGCACTTTCAGAAGACTCTAGTGTCTGAATTTGTGAAAACAATTTACTTTATAGCCAGCTCTGGGGTGTGGGTTTGAAGGTCTCAGTGTTTTTGAGCCAGCTAGGTGCAGGGATAATGGAGGCGCCAGACCCGGGCGCTTGACCCAAGCTGCCAAGAGGATTAATTCATACCACTAACATCATGTTCAATATGAATTAGAAAGTTTCCTGAGTTCTCTCTCTCCCTTGATGGCTGTGATCCAGAGAACTCCCTGCCCCTGAGCCCTTCCCTTCCTCCCAAAGCCACAGTGCTCGCAGGGTCCCACAGGCTGTCCCTGCAGGGAGCACATGGCTTCCTCTGATGGATAGCCCTTATTTTATATTGTTATTGATATTGGTTATTTAATGCTGTTAATGTTAATTATCTAATCTTAATCTATTAAATCTGTTTATATTTTGACCCTCAGGTTTCCTTGTTTCTCCCAATTCCCCTTCCCAGGTGTGTGTGTGGGGGGGCCCTCAGGTGAGACACTAATTGCCTAAATGACAATAAATTGCTGTGGGTTGCTCAGACCATAACATGGGGCAGAAATGTGTCTGGCTGGTGATGTGCCTGCAGAAACCTGTTGATTCTCTTTAGTATGACTTCATGCCACGTGAAGTTGGCATCTTTTTATGAGCAAAATGTGAGATTCCTGTCAGACGCACGCTGAGGACCCTGCGTTGGTGCTGAGGCGGCCAGGCCTGTGAGGCGCTGGTGCCCCGGGGAATGGTGGGCGTCTGCTTTAGCCGCTCCATCCTCACTAGAAGGACCCATCCGGACTCCTTATATTTATTTTATTTTCCCCCTCTGTTCAGGTTCGCGCAGGCACGGCCGGGAGTCGAGCTGCAGAGGGCAGTGTGGGAGAGAGAAACCCGGGCGGACATGGCGGCGCCCGCAGCGCTGTCAGACACTAGAGGGAGACGCCGTCCCGGCCTGGCTGGCTGCGCACAGCCGCCGCCGAACCCTTACACATTGGCTTTTTTGGATTTGGTTGGGTTTTTTTTTGTTTTTTTTTTTTTTTTTTAACCCACAAACGGCTCCTGCTTGCCGGGAGCTCTTGTGCTGGGCGGTAGAGAGGCGAGAAGTGGCGCCCCTCAGGCGGCCGTGCCTCTCGATCTTCACAAATGGCAGCAGCCCCCGCTGCTGATTTTAGACCTGCGAGGTCTTAGGATCAGCAAAGTCTAGATTGGGAGTTAATTTGATAAAGGCATCTTGAGAAACATGTTGAGGAATGCAGCAAGTTGAAGCAAAGGCTGGAAAAAAAATACGCGCTGGCTCTAAGTTCATATGTCGCCTGAGGAGATGGAAAAATGCAGTAGGAAAAGGAGCAGGTATGACAGGCTGGGCTTTTACAATGTATTTATTTACTTGTTAGAAGAGGCAGTAAATGCCTTTCTCTCTCAGCATCTCTGAACTTGTCCCTCATGTTTGGGGCCCTCAGCGGTGTGAGGACAAAATGGAGGATAGTGGCCCCTCTGGCTGCTGGAGTTGGTCGCTGTCGTAGTGGTCTCCATGTGAAACTGGATAACAGTAAGAATTAAAGGGGAAAAGAGTTTGTTTAGGGAGGGGAGAGAGCCCCCTAACAACTCCCCTCCCTTTTGTCAGATGTTGATGTTTGTCACCCATATTCAACTTGCTGCCTCCTCCCTGGTAGCCTGCTTGATTTCCCACTTTTATCTCAAATGAAGAAGGCAGTATGCTGGGAAACAAGAGCAACACATTGGTGTTTTTTTTTTTTTTTTTTTGCCAGTTGAGTTTCATTAGACAAATTTGAGTGGGAAGAGGTTTTTTTTCAAATACCATCCAGGCAGGTCCTTCCCAGCTGAGGCAGCATGTGAGGATGGCTGGACAGCAGGAAAACAGGTGCAAGGCATCTTGTCTCCAACGGTCACTCCATTTCTGTAACGGGATGGGTTGTATCCTCCACCCTAGGTGTAGGGAGCAGGACCTCCAGAAGTATTTTTGAACTGGGAATTGTGTGAACCCCAGCATCCCGTATATTCAGTGTGATAGTGTAACTCATGAGCTCTGGTAACATGGGGATACAGCAGAACTATGTAGAATTGGAGGTAAAATTTGTTCTCACTCCAGTCATATGGAGGTAAATCAGGTGTGTATTGTTTTATAGTGTGTTTCTTCAGGTGACTGCATGCCTTAAAATGGGATTTCAAAGCAAAGGACTAGAGGCTTCAGGTTTGGTTTCTGTTCTAGCCTATTGGGGTGCCTTAAGAAAGTCATTGAGTATCTGTGCCTCTGTTTCCTTCTCCGTGGTAGGAGTCTCCCTCTGCCCTTTCCTCCTGTAAAGAGCTTTTAGATCTATTATTAGAAATTCTATATGAGAGGTTTCATCATGGTGTTTTGGGGTTTTTTTTCCCCCAGTTATTTTGTAATACCCATTAGCAATGCAGTAAGTCTGTTCTGGCAGATTATTTAGTTTTATCTTTAGGTTGACTTGAATTTAGAGGGATTAGAGTCAAAAGGGCATCCAGTTTTAAGAATTATTCTGTAATGACCGCAATAGGTTTATGTTGCTGCTAATTCTAAACTCCATTTGTTTGCAGTCAAGTGAATTTGTTCCCTCTCTCCACAGCTTTGACTTCGTAAACTTTGCTCTGAGTGGCACCAAGAGTTCTGGATAAAATGGAGAACAGCCTATCTCCAGTAAATCAAGCATAGAGTAGTTGGATCTCTTCCTAATTAATCCTTTGCATGAGTTTCCATAAAATAGTGGAATTTAGATTACTGTGGGATCAAACTGGACCTTGGTTTTGTTCATATACCTTTGACAGCTTTAGTTCTACCCAAATGCGCAGGTCTGAATTTGCCTGTCGCTGAAGGGCTATGAGTGTCCTTGACTTTCACTTTCAAAATACCTTGCATATGAATGCCTGCAGCATTTTGGTGTGTGAGCTAAGCACTTTGCTAAACCTGGGAATCCAGCTGAAAAATAAGGAGATAGTTCTGCAACACTACAGTTGTCGGTGTTTCATGCTTTTGATTTTCATTTTAAACACACCCTATCAGTGAAATTGCAGTGAAAGAATATTATATTGCACACTTAACTCACCAAGAGAGGAAAAAGACCCTCGCAAATACATGTATTAGGGGCTATGTGATGGTTAAAGGTGAGCTGGTAGGATTTTCTTTTATCTAGAATACTAGATTTGGGTTTGGCCTCTGTTAAAGGAGGATCAGTTTGCTGTTTTGTTTTCTTTTTGGCATGTGGCTGTCTTTGGGAAGTTCTGACAGATTCTTGGGATGGCTTAAGTATTGGTAAATTGTAACAATATCTGATGAGTATAAAACCAGGGCTTTAACATTAGTGTGGGGGAGGATGTTTTATGAGGATATCCCTTCCTTTTGAGGAAGGGGCAGAGGATGGTCTAATGGAGAGATGAACAGGAGGTCTAAAAGGAAATGAATGGGAATGATCTGTACATACTAGAATACTCCGTCCCAAAATGACATGGTTTTATGTGAATTTCTAAATCTGCAAGTGGTGCAAAGACAGGTTAAAGGGCTGTTGTTATTTGTGAATCTTTTCTTCCTGTAGGTCTCTGGAGACCTGATGAAGATGATAAAAAACTCTTCCACTACTGAGCATCAGAGAAATCCTAAGAGGTCCTAAACTTGCCACAGGTATGAAAAAATTTATTAGAGGTATTACTGGAAAAGTTATGACAAAATCGCCTGTTTGTGTTCACTCATTAAAGCTGTTGTATTTTTATTCCAAATGTGGAACAGGCTGTCTGGCACCAGTTTGGGATTGCAGAGATTGGTATTGTCTTTTCGGTTCAGTCAGGGGCTTACCCAATATCAAAATGAGCCTAATTTTCCGAACTTCTCCATGTATATTATACTTTGTATTATGTCACCATCCTGTAGATCTGTGAAAACAGTAAAAACAGGAAAAGTTACTCTTTTGGGTGGAGAACAAAACTCCCCTGATTGATAACTTTAAAGGACAAAACAGGAGTATAATTTTGAAATGTTCTACCCAGGATGAAGTAATGGTTTCTAAAGCTCCAGTGCAGCCACGGTCTGAGATTGTTTGCCAGCAGAGCAAATGGAGAGCTGGGACCATACCAGCTTCAGGGGCTCAGCTCCCTGTGAATCCCAGTTTTGCCGTGCATATTCCAGAGCAAGCCGAGTTTCTCAGGGCTGCTAAGTTAGGAACTGGGTGTTTACAGTAACCAGACTTTCAGGTTCCCAAAATACTGAAATGTATCAGTGCAGAGGAACCTAAAATAGTTTCTAACGAAGATATTTTCATTTTGAAATCTGAGCAAAGGCTCACTTTCATATTTTCCCTGAGGTGTGCACAGACCACAGATTTAAAAGCACTGCCAGCTTTGGTAGACACAGTTTCCTGAGGCTGCTGATCCTAAGCAGATAAACCAAAAGCCCTTTCAGGTGGTTCATGTGTCTGCTTTGCCTGTGATGTTGTGAAATCCCTACTTGGAGAGTACATGGGGAACCTCACCCTTGTTTGTTGGAAGCTAGTATGTTTCAGGAAGGGCTTTCATTTTGGTTCATTGCCCTTTTCTGGTATTTTTCTGGAAAATTTTCAGCAGCTCTAATTCTTCCTTATACGCTCAGGTGGGAAACACCTCAGGGCACAGCCTGGCACATGAGTGCGTGCATTTGGTACTGAGCCTTGTTTGCAGCTGAGTTGTAACACCTGAAAGCCACCACGAAGCTCTAGAGACTCAGTGAGCTTTGCATGATGGCTAAGGCATGTCCTCCACCATGTGGCAGGTAACACATCACAGCTGGCTGAAGGGGCTTTGCTGAGGACCTCATGCAGCTGCAGAAGTAGGAGGTGAAGGGGAACTGCTGCCCACAGCACCAGAAGGGTGCTTCAGCTCAAAGTATCTGCTGTGCCATGATGACCTCAGGTGTTCCCTCTGGGGCTATTTGCTTGGTTAGATTTGCTTGGCCTTGGATCTGAGTCACCTGTGCTGGACTCTGTGTAACACAGGGAAAGTCAGCTCACTAACCAGGTATGAATCAACCAAAACTGTGCAAAAACAAGGATACAGCTTGCCTTAACAGGATGGGCTTTGCTGCCAGAGTTTTTTTAGTGGTTTAAGTGTTGACCAGCTTTTTCAGGCAGTAAATAAGAACTTTAAGGTGGAATTATTATTATTTGGCTCAGACCAATTACTTTGCCTACCTTTCAGGTGAGCTTCTCCCCCAGGTGGGAGGTGATAGGAGAGGAGACAGTATGTAGGTGTTTGTTCATAGGCTACAACTGCAGTTAAAGCTTAGAGGAAGGGGAGAGCTGGGAGTCTTGCTCAGTTCCTTCTCTTACTTCAATTGTCCTGAGCCAGGTCAGGATACAAGCAAATAAACTCAGCAGCTCTTTGAACCATAGGGAAAGGTTGAAGACTTGTAGTTACACATTGAAGGTGGGACTTTGTCCATCTTGTGGAGAGTGCTTTTATTCCTAGGAGTCTTGGAAAGTCTTGGGTTTTGCTGGTACCTTGTGCAATGGGTTGGGCTGATTGTCTAATGATCAAAATAGTCCCTGTTCAGTATCTCAGAGACTTAAATGGGTTTTGGTTTTGGGTTTTTTGGGTTTTCTTTGGTCATGACGTTTATAAGAGGAGTTCTATAAATGGGGAACCTAGTCAAAGGAAAATGGAGTTCAAGACTGTACGGAGCTGGTAAAGGAGGAGGGGCTGAGGCCTCAGCTGGGGTTTCCCAAGCTTGGTGTGGGCATCATTAGCAGTGGTGATATTGTAGAGACCGGATGAATAACGAATTGGGAAGGAGAGGAGCGACACAGAGTAACATGTAAAGCCCCAGAGCCAGATAATTCAAACCATGAATGACTTTTGGTTTTGAGGAATTCATTCCAACGCTCCTAGTGCTCAGGCTGCTCTTTACGTGAACAAAGGACTTATCTCTTCTGGGTTGCAATGTAACATTTTTTTTTTTTGCCTGCCCTAAATTCACTTAATTTTAACTTAATCGCTCCGTGTTTTTTAATGTTTCTGTGAGACTGCCATGTTGCTGTCTCAGCAGTAACAGTGAGAAGTTGAAAGAAGTTAATCGTGCTGTGTAGCTCAATGCCTTATGGTTTATTATTAAGAATAAAGACAAGCACTCCACCATTTTATCTCTAATGTGCAGTTAACTTAATTCCTAATCCTCTAAAGAGATGGTGTTCTTCCTAACGGTTTGGCTTCTGCCTTGCTTTCAAGCTGCACATGAAACTTAAAAGCTGAAATGTTCAGTGCTGAGAAAATTTTAATAAATGCATGCATAAGTCGGTCTTCATTAGCTTCTCCTTAAACATTCAGGGAGAGGAGTTTTCCTTTTACCGGAGTGCACAGTGGAAATTAATGCTTAGCAGATGCTTTCCTGTTCCTCTTGCGCGTTTAATGGCCGTTGACTCACGGTGCAGTGCAAAGAGATACCCCCGGAATGATACAGTCTTAGCTTAGTTCTGCTTTCAGTGTTGGGAACTGACTGAAATACCTACTCCTCCTGGGCTGCCAGTTCTTTTCTTAGCCTGGCCGCCGCCTCCTCCCCGTTATTTTCATAGTTCCTTGCTGGATCCAACTGCTTGAGTATTCACTGAGGACATGTGGGCTGTGGTACAAGTTAATAAGCTTCTGCAAGCGGCTAGATCTTTACAATGATAGTTTTCTTTCTTTTCAGTGTATTACAGTGCAGTGGTATTTAGCAAACAGCTTAACGAGCTTCATCTGCAGAATCTGGGCAATGTTGTGTGTTCACTTGAGGAAAAGCTTTCGCTTTTGTCCCTGTTCCCTTTCTGCGATACAAGCTCCAAAAGTGCAGAGGCGATATCTCTGCTTAGGTTACGTTTTCAAACTGCACATAGTCACCAAAACCCCATTGTTTTAGAATATTGTTTCCATTGCCCCTCTCTTTTGGGTATCTTTAATTTTAGCCTCTTGCAATCTTCACTCTGGTCCCCCATGTTCATCTGACACTTAGCTAAATGGATTAACGCACTTACTATATTTATTGTACAGTATTGATTTGATAATACCAATCTTACACTCTTAACTGTAATTTTGTATTTTCTCTGGTCTCAAAGCAGCCTTACTAAATGCTCCTCCTCCTCCACCTTTGCATGTGGACTTCATATAAAATCACAACAGTGATTAAAAGCCCTGAAGTGATCGTGCTGTGCCCTGCAGGCCCAGTGTGCCTTGCTGCCTTCATAAACGCTGAAAGCTAAGGCAAAGGTGTGGGATAATGCTCCCACAGCTCTTAATGGCTGCTTGATGCTGACATAAATGACCTCCCACAATCTGAGGCTTGTGTTTTTGCAAGTGGTTAGTCACTTGGGTGCTTAGCTTTGGTACCTTCGGGGGAGGTTAAATACCTCAAATATTTGCTTGCCTGCGCTTACTCTTCAATGTTCAAAATTCTGGCAAGAGCTCAACATCCGAATTCCCTCGTGGTCTGTGAAGAATCTCTGCCTAAGTGTCTAAAGCATATAAATCTTAAGCTTTTGTAGAGTCAAGAAATGTTTGCAACGAGGCAAAGCCTGATTCACTGAAATTATCAGCAGCTTTCCATGAATTGTGGCAAAACAAAACCTGTGTTGGTCCTCTCTGTAAAGAAAGTCTTTTGTTTCTTGATGGTCAATTGTGCAAGTTCAAGTATGGGCGGACTCTGCTGAGTTTCCAGCTTTGTGTACATCTCTATTTTGATTCCTGACATGTTCATCACATGGGCTGCATTCTCTAAAAGCCTGGAATTGTGTGCTGGGCTGGGCAGAGGTCTTCCCCACCTTCTCCTGGGGTTTCCTCCTGCCTCACCTGCCTTTGCTTGTCTTTTTGTGGCTCTGAAGGTGTGTTGGGCTCCGTCCACCCTGTCCTAGCTGAAGCCTGATGTGCTGTGGAGGGGAGAGGGTGTCCGAGCCTGATCCTTTGCAAAGAGCTGCTTTTACTTGGGATCCTGGCAGTTCCCCTGTCTCCTCCAAAACAGTACTGCAATAATGACTTATTTTGGCACCAGGGAAATGGGAAGCAAAATGGGCTGCCTGACCCTTTTTGCTGTTGGTACAGCATTTTGGAAATCGGGCTTGCCCCCGCTCCCACTGGCTGTACAGTCCAGAGCAGAGGCCAGTGTGCTCACACACGCAGTACAGTCTCCAGGTGTAGGCAGTTCCATTTTCTGAATCACTCTGCAGTTGTCACAGAGTTTTAAAGAATATTTTCATTATACTTTGCCAGTTGTAAGGCACGTCCTTGGTTTGACAGCTTCTCCGCCAGCTCGCTGCTCTCATCACACACATGAGTTTCTCTTTCACATTCAATATCAGTTTTTCACTTTCCTGAGATCCCAAGCCGTAGTGTAAGCAAGGAGAGGACAACCATCAGTAACAGGCTGTAAACATGAGGTGTGTGTGGATGCTGTCACAGGGATACCAAAGGAAGATGGGATTGTGAGGGGATATTTTTTTTTGGTGCTATTTGACATCACTTTGACTTCAGTTTTCGTTGATTCCTTAAAGAAATCCTCCCGAGGCTAAAACCACTACCCAGGGCAGCAAACATTTTGTGGTATTTTGTTGTCTTTAGCTTGTGTTGGTGAGGAGTTGGGCCTCCAAATCTCTCTGCAGACTCTCTCAGGGAGGTTATTTTGTCTTGGGCCACCCTCTCTGCTGTTGTGATCTGTGACTATTCTGTGCCAGTCCCAGTGTGCTGACGAGTTCTGGGTTAGGGTGCTGGTTTTGGGTGGTGCTGGGCTTGTGACTCTTTGCTCCCCTGTAGCCTTGTGCATCCATGCAGCTGGTGTTACACAGCACTTCATCTTCAAAGCTTAGTGGTTTATTTCCTTTACTCTGCATCTGATAGATAGAGATCTGATCGGTGATCTGAGGTGCTGCCACAAGGCTGTTTCATGGCAGCTTTGAGAAAGGAATGCTTTGTCATGCTTTTCTGTGTTAGAAAAATGTTCCTTGGGTAAAAGTAACTCCTATCTGCAACACCTCTTCCAGCTTCTCTCCAGCTCTTGTGTAGGCTGTGAACTTTTAGCAGTCGCTTTGTTATTTTTCCTCCTCTAAGGCATTTTCTAGGTTCACTTCCTACCAGGTTCCTTTTCCCTTGGTTTTAATTTCCCTGTGAAACACTGGACACAGCTGCAGTGCAGGCAGGAGCAGAAAGGCAGGAGGGTGGTGGAATGGGGCTGGGAGTGCTGACCCTGTCCCCCCTCCTTTCTCCTACCTCTGCAGTCAGAGGTCATATGCATACTTTTGGGGGTAGTTTCAACCCCCAATGGACAAGGCCTGCTGGGATCTGGGTGGCCCAGGTTTGGCACTGGGGTTTTGTGGAGGGATTGCTGAGGATTTCCATGCAGCCTGGAGGTCAGCGGTTCGCAAACAGTCCTTTTGCATCTGGAGGGCTGGAGCTGTGCCTTGGGGGACAGGAGTTGCTAAGGCAGTGAGTGCAGGGAAGCCCTGTTACAAGTGGAGGAGCAGGATTTGGGGAACTGTGGGTGGGTTATGGCGGCAGTTGAGCTGAACGGTCCTTGAGCTGGCTTTTTGGAAGCCTTAGTGCAAGTTTTTAAGAAGATACCATCATGTTTGGAAGAGGCTGGAACTTGTGGGTGGGCCTTCAGACAGGCCTGAGAAAGATGAGGTGATCTTCAGATCTTCTGTCTGTTGCCACAAAAGATGGCTAATCCCTAGTGCTTAGAAAAATCTGATTTTCATCTGAAGTCAGTGTAAGTGCTGCGTTTCTGTTTCGTTGTGTTTGCTCTCTGACTTCAGCTTTGCCATATGGGGCAACATTCCCCATGGGGCAGGAGAGCAGTGCCTTCTGTTAGAGCTGTTGGGAACAATGGGGTTTGAGCGTGTTTGATAGCTTGTCCTTTAATAAAACTGCTTATTTTTGGAGTGGGAAGAAAGCAAATATTAACTGCAAATATTAACTGCTGCTTCAACTGCTTAAGCACGTCTAAACTTCATTTTGCAACATCTCATTTCATGTCCCTTACGCTCTTGCCTGGTGCCAGGGGTGCTGTCATCCTCTGGTGCTGGGCTGTCAGGATTGTTAGCGGTGGAGTTGCTTTAGTACTGAAAAGCAAAGTGTCAAACTACTGCAGCGCAACACAAATGACAAATGGCTTTCAAAGAACAGCCCTTTAAAAATTGAACCTAAATGACTGTGGGCCTTTCCTTTTGGATGTGGGGGGATATGTGACATAAGCACCAGTTGTATTTGCGTGGTGTTACTGGTGTAACAGCAGATGAAACCATTTTGTCTTGGGAAATCTCACGTTTTCTGTGGTGTGCTCTGTAATCATCCAAGTCTGAGGAAATGGGTTAGTCAAAACAACAAAGCCCTGTTTTTAGGATGTCTTTGATGCAAGTTTTCCGAGGAGCTCCAGCTCCCAGGTCAGAGGTAGATTGTGAAGGAGGAGGCAGTGCTATTGCTGCTGCTCTGCCATGGAGCCCCTGTGTGACCCCTGTGTCCCAGTGCCCGTGGCTGTAACCTGTAGAGCTCTGTGGGGAAACAGTCCTGTCACAACCAGCTTCTGATGCTAAGAGTCGAGTCTCAACTTGTGTGTTTCACCATTTCCTATTCAGAGATTGTGCTTGAGTTGTTTTTCTCATTTGATCTGCTGAACCTTTCCCTCTTGTTTTTTGCTAGTTTGTCCGTTGCTTTTCCAGTACACTCTTCAGAGACTGGGTGGAAATAGCTCCACTGCTGAGAATGAGTGGGGAGGGAGAGATACAGCAGAAAAATTGCTACTTGTATCTGCTCAACCTTAGCCATTCCTTGACAAAATCAACCTTTGTCACTTCCTTCCCTTGTGACAATTTATCTCTGAGAGATAAAGTCAGTCTTGTGTTTATTAATAAAGTAGTATTTAGCCCTCAGAGAAAAGGATTACTTGTTACTCTAACTTGCCAATTCCTCACGCTTCTTTTTACAAACGGTGCAGTGCTGATAGTGCATCTTTTTGGGTGGCCAAGGCCTGGGCTGTGGCTCGCTCAGGAACTGCAAACAGACGATTTTCCAGTCTTTGGCTCTCTCTCCAAACAGCAGTGCAAGGCTTGGGAAATGGGAGTGTAAACTAATTTAGGGCAAGTCTTACAAGGAGCGGTTGAGGTCGCTTGGTTTGTTCAGCCTGGAGAAGAGAAGGCTGAGCGGGCACCTCATCACAGTCTACAGCTTCCTCATGGGGGGCAGTGAGGGGAGCTCCTGGTCTTTGTGTGGTGACCAATGACAGGAAATGGAGTGAAGCTGCATCAGGGGAAATTCAGGTTGGGCGTTTGGACATTAGGGAAGGGCACTTCACTGAGAGGATGGTTGGTTGCTAGAACAGGCTCTCCATGCAAGTGGTCATGGCACCAAACCTGTCAGAGTTCATGGAGCATCTGGGTGATGCTCTTAGCCGTATGATTCAGTTTCAGGTGGTCCTGCAAGGAGCAGGGCATTGGACTTGATGATCCTTACCCTTCCAAGTTGAGATATTCTATGATTGTCTAACATACCATTCTTTTGTTTTATGGAGTAAATACTTTCCAAGGCAAGCAAGAACATCAACCAGAACCTACTTACATCCAATAAATGGACTTTTGGGTGGAAATGTCAGTCATGTGTTTTGGAATTGTGTGCTAACAGGCTTGTTATGGCTTGGCAACATTCTTCTATCCATACCTGGACAGAAGAAACTCTCTGCTAAATGGCATTGATCTGTAGTGGATGGCTTTATTTTAAAAAACTGAGCCTGCAGATTAGGTGCTTTTTTTTCTTTCCGTAGTACCTTCTCTAGAATTTAAGTCACGCTTGGCAAGTATCTGAGGGGCATGGACGTCCTCTGGTATAATTTAGCATTGTTCATGACAGTTGAGTATTACTTCATCTCAGAGCAGTGGAAAAGCAGAGCCTTTTGCAGTGTTTAATCAGGGGATTGGTGTTAAGAGCCAGGTTATGATGAAAATGGAGAAAGTTTATATAAATGGAAGTGTCTAGTTGGGCAAAAAAACCAGCTAACAGGTGGCTAGTACTAACTAGGAAAATACAAGTAAATGATGGTTCGGATGCAGAGCTGTTGCCTTGTTGAAGATATCCAGCAGTTTAATAAGCTCCAGGAACAGAACAAATTCCTAAGGGCCCAGTCCTGCAATGCACACTGCAAATGGACTTAATTGATTTGTAATGAGGGTAGTTGTGGACAACTGTTCCACTTACATGCAGCTCATTGCAGGATGAGGTTCAAACTCATGAGTGCAAAATACATTAGAGTGTTACTTTAAAAATAAAGTTTTCCAGTTGTCAGAAGACCACCTGATCGCATTATTTATGATTTTAGCTTTGCATACGACTTGAAACGCACCTTCCTGCGAATGGGCAGCTGAGGAGGAGCTGTCTGAACCCAGCCTGCAGTGGGAAGGACAGTGGAAATGTTTCTGAGGAACCTTGTACGTTGATCATGATGTTATCGGGTGTGTAAGTGCTTCTGTTGAGAAATTACATGTCAGTCTCTAACTAAATACTATTTCAGAAGGAGTTGAGGAATGGTTTGAGGTGGGCTTCTGGTCTTCAAAAGCTATGAAGCCAACTGAATGCTGGAAGTGGTGCCATTCTCTGTGTTCCTGTTAGGAGGCAGTGATTTTATTAATAAAAAGTGATATGTTCTTACATCCTTCATTATTAGTAGCCACATTTCTGAGTGTAAGAGAGATCATTCTGAACAAGATTTATTTGTTTTATTCCTGGCAGTGTTTACACATTGATGGTTTAACCGGACAACAAATACCTTCAAATGTTTGTTTAGAATTGAAATTGGCTATTGGGCTGACTAATACTGTGGAGGATTGGGATCCAATTATGTGACATATCAAAGGAGATTGACAAGCACAATTCCCTGAATGGGACCTTGGAGGGAAGACGTGGTGCTGCAGTGATAGCTTGTGCTGGATAATACAATTTTCAACCTAAGATGCTTCCTCTGGAGGTAAGAGAGGCATGTTTTAGTAAAATGCATGACTTGATTTCCTCATATTTTGGGTGGAAAGTAGGCAAAGTTCGAGGCTTCTATATTAAGAGCAAGTTGAAGTAATTTAAATTGCATCCTGCATGTCAAATTCTTTTCTCCACACTGTAGGCACAGTGCTTGTCCAATTCTATTTAACTTGCCCTCAGGCTTACGTATGAATCTCTGCTGAAATATAATGCTATAATTACAGTCTAACTATTTTTAAATAGGTAAAAATGACCTATCAATACATAATAAACAGAGATAACAGAATATTTTATTCATGTTTTCTGAAAGCTTCAATTATTTCTATTTGAATATCAATTAGAGTTTGCTTTTAAACAGAATTCAGAGTAGTAGCATTCAATTCACTTACTCTAAATTAGATGGCAGTATGTTTCACTTAATATAAATTGTGTGTGATTACTTACAATCAGTTTAAATCAATAAGTTTGTGATGGATTTTTACCCTGTGCTGTGGTTTCTCAGTAATAAATCCCTTGTTTAGTCCAGAAGACATTGCTTCTTTTGGCAGCTTTCCATGCATTTCAGTAATGAGTATTGGATAGGCACAGTTTCAGCAAATCAGCATTTAAGAAAAAAAAAAGTCCCTATAGAGGATAAACGCATTAAAAAAATCAATTTAACTGAACCTAGTCCCAATTCAAATGCATAGAATACTCAGCTTTGAGAATCTTAGAGCCTGTTCCCTGTAGCAGAAACTTGTACCTATCCTGGCCTGATAATTTAAAGGCAGGGAATCAGAAAGTGGTCTGTAATTGAAGGGTTGGAAGCCTGGTTACAAAATCCGTGGTGGACAGGCACAGAATATTATTTTCATGTTTGATTGAACCAAGTCACAAGCTGGTTTTCCTTGTTCCTGCATTCACACCACCTGGCTGCAGAAACCATTGGCTTCACCCCAGGAGAGGAGACTCCTGTGCACTAGAGGAAGAGTTGCTCTGGAGAAATTGCACAGTGGTCACTGTAAGCAGTAAAATATATCCTCACTGCAAACCTGTGTGTAATTGGGTTTTAATAGGAGTAGGGAAAAGAACCCCCAGGAGGTAGTGGCAAGGCAGCAGGCACTTAGAGATGGTGACATCCTGGATTTTGTTGATGGCTGGTGAGACGTGTAGGAAAGTTGTTTGTGAGTTCCTGGAGGATGAAGGAAAACGTGGGCTCTAGGGCTGATGGAGCACAGTGAAAGCCAACCTGCCTATGGCAGCCTCCAGCCCCGCTTACTGGTGAGAAATCTGTTGGTCTAAGGCATCTACTCTCCTTAATCACATGGGGATGGCTATAGTAATTAATTGAACCAGAGCAGAGAAATCGATTTTCATCTTCTTGAATGGAAAGCTGCTTCTAGGCCAGGAAGCTGCTCCCCATCTCTCCTGTGTTCTCTGTTCTCCAACTCATTTATGCTATACTGGGAGTATACGTGTGCTCAGGCATTCTCCCATTTCACGCTTGAGCTCCTGGTTATAAAAGGCACACACTAGCACGGTGTTGCTTCCCAAGACTGAGCAGACCTCATGAAGGATTTCTTAGAAGAAAAAAAGCATGGAAATGGATTAGTGAAATCCTCAGCTTCAAAGACCGCCAAAAAAATCAGGGAGTGCCAAGTATTGCAAGGTCTGGCAGTGGAACAACGTAGTGAGGGGTCTGTAGGAAGAGAGCAATACGGTGTAAAACAAACACTTGTTTTGGTGCAAGCAGGTAGGTTGGGGACAACTTGTATAGAATCACTGAACCTTAATGCAAGCACCAGGGTTAAAGATACGTACTATTGCTTGCTGGCTGCTCTGTTTCTTTGTATAAATTGGTCTGTTTTTTCATTCTTTTCAGGAGTGCTTGGGTTGTTTAGGAAGCAGGTGGCAATTGTGGAGCTCCTGCAGCTGGAAGGATGGTAAAGGGACATTTAACAGCATTGGTTGCCTTTTGTTTTTAAAAGATTTGTGGATCTGCTGGCCATCCTGGCAAGAAACAGCAGCTGTTTGGGGCTATTTCTCTTCAGCAGAACAAAGCGTGCTGGGTTGGGTGTTCTGGTCCTTCATCTGCTTTCCCTGCGATGGTGCAGAGGTGTTTGGCATGTGTTAATAGACTGACCTGCAGCCTCCCCGTATGTGCTGTGTGTGTGATTGCCAGGCTTGTGTCCCAGGCCTTTCCCCGCTGCTTTTTCAGAAATAGAAAATAATCCTTCATGTTCACAGACTAATAATGTGTCCAGGCTACCTGAGCACTCTAATTTGTAAAGTAATTGCCACTGGCTCCAGGCCTTGCATCAAGGCTAACACCAAAAGAATTATTCAAGGTGTGCACGCAAGTGTATAATCTTATGCTTTTAATTCATTTGATTAAGATTATGGAATGGTTTGGGTTAGAAGGGACCTTCAAGATCATCTAGTTCTTTTCCCTCGCAGCATGACCTAGATGTCCCAGTGCAGTGCCACGTCTGGCTTGCAGCACGTGTAGCAGAGTCACTCTCTTCCACTCCAATGGAAACTGGTTTTGAGAAATACTTGCCCGTGAGCAGAGCTGCAAGTATAATTATATCCCACGGGGAGACCACGTGCTATAATTGAACTGTTGCTGATAGGCAATGAAAAATGACTGTCTTTTCAAGACTGTGCCTATCCTTTTCTCTTTGTGCTGGTATCTGTTTTAAGATCAGTTTGTGATAATCACAATAGTTGGCATTTCTCATCTTTGGAGCCTTTCAGGTTTCATCCCTTCAATGCAATAACCACTTGGACTTCTTGACCTGTGCTTTATGCTCCAAGGAGTTTAGGGAAGAAATATGTTCATTACACCACTAATACTCCCTTTTTCTCTGCTTATGGATACTATAGCAATTGCACAATAAGGAGAGATAAGGTGCCCTGTCACCTTAAATGAAGCTGCTGATGTTACAGCGCTGAGGTACACAAGCCTGTTGCAGTGGTTCCTAAGGGTTTGCAGTTACCTTCAGCATATTTACCACATCCAAAGTAGGGCAGACGAAAGTAGCTTTTTGTGACAGATACTTGTCAGGCGTATAGCTCTGCACATACCTCAGGACTTGTTTTTTATTGCTCAAGACCATTTGCCAGTGCACCATGGTTCAGTATGCCAATATTTAATTTTTTTTTGCTTTGCCTTTTAGGCAGATATTTGGGTGATGCCCAAAATGCCTGCGAGAAGTTTTGCGTAGGTGTTAGCAAAATCCCTGCCTGTAACCACCTACGCTCCTGCTGAAGCCTCTGGCTGAGTGTTCCTGCTCTTTTTAGTAGGAGAGGGTGCTGCAGGCAGGGGCTCAGTCCTGAGAGGTAATAAGGCTGCAAAGAGGCTTTCTTTCCCTTGGGGAGCAACATTCCCAGCAGAACCAGTTACTAACCTTTCCACTCATGCACTCAGGAATGGGTGCTGGTGGTGCAGGATGCTCTGAACAGTGGAGCGTGGGTCTTGTCTCCCATCTCCTGTGGCAAACTGGTGTGGGCCAGTATAATAAGCACATTGTTAAGCACTTGCAGTGACACAAAGCCAGTCCTTTGCGCTATAAAGCTGTGTGAATAGACTTTGTTTTTCCCCAGTCCTTGCATGTGGCTTGAACCATCAGGATGGTTCTGGTGTAGGTATACCTGAACACCTTGAGATTTCTCCCTTTGGAAATCTGGTTTCTCAATGCCTTTTAGAGCAGCAGTTCTTTCCAGGGTGTCATCAGTATGCTGCTGTGTCACCTCCCAGATGCTTTTCATTTTTGGGGAGCTGTGCCTGCTACTTCAGCCTTGCCAAACATCTTAGATCTTTGCCGCTGTTAGAGCTGATCTGTATTCCTAGGGATGATTTTGCATTTCAATGTTGTGAAATTTCAGACTGGACTTCGACTTGCTTTAGCCTTAGCTTCTGCTCAGGAGTCATTTTTGGGAAGATACTGAAGCAGACTGATCCCTGACAGGGAATAAGGCTGCGATCAGAGGAGGCAAAAGGTGTTCTCTGCAAAACTTCTTCCCCTTGTGCTCCTTTCTCTGAGGAAAACTCTGCAGGTTGGCAGGTGCCGAGTCTGAGCAGCAGCTTTTGCTCCCTCTGGCTTCCCCAGGAGAATGGGGGGTGACACATCAAACTCCTGTTTGCAGCCCTGCCTTGCTGGGAGAGCTGTGCAGCCCTGTGTCAGAGGCTGCGTACCCCAAAACCTGCATGTGATCATCTGACGGGTTGTGTTCTTCTGATTGAAGTTTGCGTGAAGACAAACTGCCTGAAGAAAGGAGTTGAAGCAAATGCAAGTATTGCTCCACCTGAAACTGGGAGGTCTCCACTTGCTGCTTTTTGAGCACTCTAATTTGTAAAGTAATTGCCACTGGCTCCAGGCCTTGCATCAAGGCTAACACCAAAAGAATTATTCAAGGTGTGCACGCAAGTGTATAATCTTATGCTTTTAATTCATTTGATTAAGATTATGGAATGGTTTGGGTTAGAAGGGACCTTCAAGATCATCTAGTTCTTTTCCCTCGCAGCATGACCTAGATGTCCCAGTGCAGTGCCACGTCTGGCTTGCAGCACGTGTAGCAGAGTCACTCTCTTCCACTCCAATGGAAACTGGTTTTGAGAAATACTTGCCCGTGAGCAGAGCTGCAAGTATAATTATATCCCACGGGGAGACCACGTGCTATAATTGAACTGTTGCTGATAGGCAATGAAAAATGACTGTCTTTTCAAGACTGTGCCTATCCTTTTCTCTTTGTGCTGGTATCTGTTTTAAGATCAGTTTGTGATAATCACAATAGTTGGCATTTCTCATCTTTGGAGCCTTTCAGGTTTCATCCCTTCAATGCAATAACCACTTGGACTTCTTGACCTGTGCTTTATGCTCCAAGGAGTTTAGGGAAGAAATATGTTCATTACACCACTAATACTCCCTTTTTCTCTGCTTATGGATACTATAGCAATTGCACAATAAGGAGAGATAAGGTGCCCTGTCACCTTAAATGAAGCTGCTGATGTTACAGCGCTGAGGTACACAAGCCTGTTGCAGTGGTTCCTAAGGGTTTGCAGTTACCTTCAGCATATTTACCACATCCAAAGTAGGGCAGACGAAAGTAGCTTTTTGTGACAGATACTTGTCAGGCGTATAGCTCTGCACATACCTCAGGACTTGTTTTTTATTGCTCAAGACCATTTGCCAGTGCACCATGGTTCAGTATGCCAATATTTAATTTTTTTTTGCTTTGCCTTTTAGGCAGATATTTGGGTGATGCCCAAAATGCCTGCGAGAAGTTTTGCGTAGGTGTTAGCAAAATCCCTGCCTGTAACCACCTACGCTCCTGCTGAAGCCTCTGGCTGAGTGTTCCTGCTCTTTTTAGTAGGAGAGGGTGCTGCAGGCAGGGGCTCAGTCCTGAGAGGTAATAAGGCTGCAAAGAGGCTTTCTTTCCCTTGGGGAGCAACATTCCCAGCAGAACCAGTTACTAACCTTTCCACTCATGCACTCAGGAATGGGTGCTGGTGGTGCAGGATGCTCTGAACAGTGGAGCGTGGGTCTTGTCTCCCATCTCCTGTGGCAAACTGGTGTGGGCCAGTATAATAAGCACATTGTTAAGCACTTGCAGTGACACAAAGCCAGTCCTTTGCGCTATAAAGCTGTGTGAATAGACTTTGTTTTTCCCCAGTCCTTGCATGTGGCTTGAACCATCAGGATGGTTCTGGTGTAGGTATACCTGAACACCTTGAGATTTCTCCCTTTGGAAATCTGGTTTCTCAATGCCTTTTAGAGCAGCAGTTCTTTCCAGGGTGTCATCAGTATGCTGCTGTGTCACCTCCCAGATGCTTTTCATTTTTGGGGAGCTGTGCCTGCTACTTCAGCCTTGCCAAACATCTTAGATCTTTGCCGCTGTTAGAGCTGATCTGTATTCCTAGGGATGATTTTGCATTTCAATGTTGTGAAATGCAAGAGGGGACTTCGACTTGCTTTAGCCTTAGCTTCTGCTCAGGAGTCATTTTTGGGAAGATACTGAAGCAGACTGATCCCTGACAGGGAATAAGGCTGCGATCAGAGGAGGCAAAAGGCGTTCTCTGCAAAACTTCTTCCCCTTGTGCTCCTTTCTCTGAGGAAAACTCTGCAGGTTGGCAGGTGCCGAGTCTGAGCAGCAGCTTTTGCTCCCTCTGGCTTCCCCAGGAGAATGGGGGGTGACACATCAAACTCCTGTTTGCAGCCCTGCCTTGCTGGGAGAGCTGTGCAGCCCTGTGTCGGAGGCTGTGTACCCTGAAACCTGCATGTGATCATCTGACGGGTTGTGTTCTTCTGATTGAAGTTTGCGTGAAGACAAACTGCCTGAAGAAAGGAGTTGAAGCAAATGCAAGTATTGCTCCACCTGAAACTGGGAGGTCTCCACTTGCTGCTTTTTGTTTTTTCATGCTTGACGAAGAGTGGACAGGGAAAGTGACGGAGAGAGTGGGCTGCTCATAAATACAATCCTTACGTCGTTTGGAAGCACAGGCAATTATAGTTGTATTAATTTAGTGCGAAGCTACTGAAGGTTCAGAGAGATCAGTTGCAAGTGCATTCAGATTTCCCCCTCTCCAGTCCTGAACTGTATCTCGTCTCTCGAGGAAGACACAAGTATAACCTCTTGTGAAAATACCTGCTGGTGAACAAGAAATCTGCTGAAGAAAACAAGTTTCTTTTACAGTTCTATTCTGCATCTTCCTGTATGTGCTGTTGTGTGAGGCTGTTTTCTGCAAAGAACTTGTAGTTTCTTTGGCAAGAAAGGACTTGAAAAATGTGCAGTCTTCTTAAACAAAGCAACTATTTTTAGAAACTGAAGTCTTTTGATTTATAAAAGGGACAGATTCTTGCCGCCTCCCCTTCCCCCGGCACTCTTAGGTTGTTACAAGTCTAATGGGTGAATTGGAGACTTGGCTTTGGGCAGGTCCCTGCCTGCCTTTGAGACTCTGCCAAGGTGATGGGACTAAATTTCTATTGTCAGCAAAGATCTGGCCAGTGACTTCCCCTGTGTTTGTCTAATGACCAGTGGACTTGTGCTGAGCATGGAAGCTTTGGGAAGCTTAGGTGGGAGTTTGTAGGTCATCCATCAGACAAAGCTCCTTTTCACAGTGGCGGTGTGCTCAAGCAAAGTGCTGGGGGCTTTGCCACAGCTATGCTTCTTGACATTTAGCAGCTTGCATCCTGTCTCTACTCTCTGACTTACAAAAAGGATTGTCTGCATGGGTTCTGCTGCTGTACATCTTCATTTCAATTGCAAACTGTGGCTATTAGTATTCCACAAATAACCATTTAGGCGCTTGGGTTTCTCAGTAAAAAGAGAACTTAAAACAAGAATGGACGTGCTGCTCAGGATAGATATCTCCAGGAAAGCTTGCGGGTTTTGCCCAGAGGCTGTCAGATTTCATCAGTGACCTGGGCTTATTTTATAATTGCCCCCCTCTATTCTTCACACACATTTTTCTTTGTAACAAAGGCAGACTTTGAACTTGCATTTTATTCTGTACCTTTTTTCCCCTGTTGGGCAGAGGGAGGATTCCTCTTGCTTCACTGCTGCAAAGCACTACAGAGCTGAGTGCTTGCTCCTGAGGGAGCTGGGGCAGCTTGTGCCTGTGGGAGCCTGGGGAGCCTGGGGGTCGAGCTGAAGAAGACATGGGGTGCTGGGAGGGACCCCACTGCTCCTCTCGGGCTGGGGCCTTGGGGACCCGTCCTCTGCCTCTGTCTTGTTTTCCCTCCATCCTGGCTTCTGACTCCAGTTCATCCGTGTCAAATAAGCATGAATAAAGCTGAATTACTGAGGCCCTGGGACTGCAGTGGGGTTGGTTTGGAGCAGCTAACTCCGCTGAGAAGCCGAGCAGTTGGTGCTTGCCATGGCTGAGTGCCTCTGAAGAACATAAAGGAATTTGGGATGCACAGACTGTAATGTCTTTCATCTTGCCAGTGTATTACCCTACAGGATCCTTTCTGGGTGCTTTGAAATTTTTCAGGATTAAATGGGACTCTCCAGTGACCTATTCGCTTGCCCTCTCGTTCCTGGGAGGGAGGGCTTCTTGGATCTCTGGATGGTTCGCATGACCATGTTTGTAATGCAGAGAAGTTGTTTGTTTTGTTTTTTTTTTTTTTCTTTCTATTTTTTCTTGTAGTTGAATTGGGCTGGTTCCAGCCTAACTTGATAACAAAGCCCTTCTGTCAGTCATGAAGGGCTGAAGGCATAATCACTACTTTCTCATTTAAATTCTAAAATTGCCTTTCAAATCTTACCTTTTCATTTCTTTTGTGAAAGTCTTCTCTGGCCTTTTGAGGGATGAGCAAACACGGTTTCAGTACTGCAGTTTCGGTAAAAGGCTATGAATTGCTCCCTGTGCTCTTAACGCAGAATTTACATAATCCCAAATCATGGTGTTGGAGGAGCAACTTCTCACCACTTGACTGCATTTAACTTCTGTGAAGCTGGATCCACGTCCAGGGGGTGTCGGTGGTTCTAGGTGGGGGATGTGGTTTGCTTGTTCACTCTTCATGGTTTGCTTCATTTTTAAAAGCTGGGCTTGGGCAAAAAGAGAGCACGGTATCGCCTGTCTCCATTCATCCCTGGGTTGATGCTGTGCGAGGGGACTGCTTCCTTCATGGAGAGCTGCCCTGCTCAGCTGGGAGGGACCGAGGTGCGTGGAAAGCACCCCACAAGCAGCGGGGGATAGTGGGGCTGGGAGGGAGTGGGGATCAGCCCTGCAGCACTGACCCTTGGAGAGGCTGAGAAGGTGATGAGGAGAGAGGAGCCCCTTGGTTTATCACTGCCTCCCTCTTCGCATCTTCACCCGGGAATGGTGATAATTGTTTCACCCCCTTTTATTTTAATGCCACATTTATGGTTTGGTTGTTGCAGAATTTAATCTGCTTTGGTTTGTTTTCTCCTAAGCTAGCTCTGGAGATTCAATGCTCTTTTTTTGGTATTTTCACTGTGTTTAGTTTAAAGGAAAGGTGTAGGCAGCTCCATCTCCCAGCTCTAGTTGACACAGGATACTGTCACATAAATCAGAGCGTCAAAATGTGTTCGCTATGGAGGAAGGTCTGCTTTTTGATTATACTACCTTATTACCAAATATATTGCTCTTGGGCAAGCGTGGGGAACCTTTTCCTTGCTAAAGGCTATGTAGACCTTTCAAATAACTTTGACAAGCTATACATTAAAAGGCACAGTTGTAGTTTTTACCCCTTATGTTACCATTGAATAATTTTGCTCTGGGCTTTATGAAATAAGTAGCTGGCAGTAATCAGCCGGAGGGTTGTGGATCCACCATGTAGGCTCAACAGACTACTAAGCTTTCTCTTAATAGTGTCTATAAAGCTGATGCTGCTAAAGCTGTAATATCACTTCTCCACTTGAAGCCAGATCTTCCAGACGTGTCTGCCATGTTTTCCCAGCTGTGTTATCCAGGGCAAAGCAGCCGTACCTTGGGGGAAATGCTGATAACGGGGGAGAGCTTTGGTAGGAGGATGGCCAGAAAATAGCCCTAGTCAGCAGCCCAACCTGTGTCGTAAAGGGGAGGAGGCAGGTTTCAATAGCATATCTGGATCAGGATTTGGAAGCTGGGAAAAGCAGAAATTCCCTTGAGAATGGAAACTAAGTTTTGGCAGGCATCCTGTGGGCTTGAGTGAAGTCAAAGGACTTAAAAAATGACAAAGCTTTGTCGTTAATGGGTGAATTAAGGATGCACTTGAAATTCTTTGTCTTTGGAGGTAGCAGCATCTTCATCCCTGGTGGTTGCTGCAGTCAGATTGGGTGAATGCCTTTGGGGAATGGTGTGGGTCGCAGCTCACCCTGTCTGAGGCAGGGGGACAGACGAGGCAAACTTATTCTCCTCCTGCCCCCTTGCTCGCACTGACTGGAGCTTCAGGAGCCAAGGTGTCCCGGACCATGTGGGTCAGCAGCACTGCTTGCTTTTGGAGAGCAGCTCTGGGAAAACATGTTTTGGGCTCTAAGACTCTGAAGGGACTCCTCTAATTCTTAAAATCTTGGTGAGTTTGTAGCTCGTTAGGAATGTGAGCAGGTTATAGAATCATAGAATGGTTTGGGTTAGAAGGGACCTCAAAGACCATCCAGTCCCACCCCCTGCCCTGGACAGGGACACCTCCCACCAGACCTGGCCTTGAACCCCTCCAGGGATGGGGCAGCCACAGCTTCTCTGGGCAACCTGGGCCAGGCTCTCACCACCCTCACGGCAAAGAAGTTCTTCCCCAGATCTCATCTCAATCTCCCCTCTTTCAGTTTAAAACCCTTCCCCCTCTTGTCCTATGGCTCCCCTCCCTGATCACGAGTCCCTCCCCAGCTTTCCTGTAGGTATTGGAAGACTAACTCTGCCCTGGTGAGGCCCCAAATGGAGCGCTGTGTCCAGTTCTGGGCTCCCCAGTTCAAGAAGGACAGGCAACTGCTGGAGAGGGGACAGCAGAGGGCTATGAAGATGATTAGGAGCCTAGAACATCTCTCTTATGAGGGAAGGCTGAAGGACTTGGGTCTTTTTAGTCTGGAGAAGAGAAGACTGAGGGGGGATCTGATCAACGCCTATAAATACTTAAAGGTTGGGTGTCAGGAGGATGGTGCCAGTCTTTTTTCAGTGGTGCCCAGGGACAGGACAAGAGGAAATGGGCACAAACTTGAACAGAAGAAGTTCCACCTAAACATGAGGAGGAACTTCTCTCCTGTGAGAGTGGCAGAGCCCTGGCAGAGGCTGTCCAGGGAGGTGGTGGAGTCTCCATCTCTGGAGACATTCAAAACTTGCCTGGACACGTTCCTGTGCAACCTGCTCTGGGTGGACCTGCTTTGGCAGGGGGGTTGGACTGGGTGATCTCCAGAGGTCCCTTCCAACTCCATGTCATTTTGTGATTCTGTGATTCTCTTCTCCAGGCTGAACAACCCCAATTCTCTCACTGTTTCCTTATAGAAGAGGTGCTCCAGCCCTCTGATCATCTTCATGGCCCTTTGCTGGACTCGTTCCAATAGGTCTATGTCCTTCATACAGGTCAGTGTCCTTGTTGATGGACATGGAATCCACATTATGGGTGAAGTCTGTGAGTAAACATTGTGTTGAAGCTCATCTCCCTCAAAGTTTGAGGGAGACATCTCTCTCAAATTACTGGCAATCTATACGAAGGAGGGAGTGAGTACAAAAAACACTAATGAAAGCATATAATAGTTTTTGCAAGCAATTAAGTAGGAGATAGCTTTTGGCTCTGGAGAGAGTAAACAGCTAGAAGATTATGGTCACTTGACAGCAGGAAATCTATTTTTTGTCATTACTGTATATTGGCGAGATCAGTAAATGAAACTGTTTAAACCTCGATCAGTCAGCAGCCCACGCAGGATCACCCTCCTTCCCTCCTCCTCTTCATTTAATTTCATTACTGAGATTGACAGATTCAAGTATGAAAGGCTTTAAATAGGTGATCATTCCCGTCTCAAGGATTTGCCTGGCTTTTTACTTTTCAAATCTCATTTCAGAACACATTGCATTAAATGACATGAAATTGCCAAGCACTTTAATTACTTTTTTTTAAAAAAAACAACCAACCCGTTCTTATCTGTTGCTATCGCTCACAGGCTCTGTGACACGGAAGGGGTGGTAGTTTACTGGTGCAGTACCACGGTCCCTGATGGTGTTACGCTTGAGGACGTGAGGAGAAGTTACACAGCTACAGCCCCGGGAACTTTGGGAAGCACAGTGTAACTTCTAGTGCAGAATTGCAGCTTTTTCAAAAAGCTTTTCTGCCTTTGAAGGTATCTCCACGTGTGAAGAGCCGGCTGTGTCTCTTGAGCCACTTTTGCAGCAGAGAAGCAGCCGATCATTGATTTGGAAATGAGGATGAATGGGTTGTATTATATTTTTTAGATGTTGCTCCTAATACTGTCGCCGTCGAGGCACTGCTGATGTGAAGTTTTGTTACCTGGGAAGGAGAGTGAAGGGAGGCAGAGCAAAATGGAGCAAGGGATAAATTTACAAAGCTTCTAATAAAAAAGAATGGCACTGAGAAAAGAATTGTTGTTTCTAATTGGAACGGACGGTGGGATCTTCCCATACAAATTACCATTTCTAATTGACTTGTAGGAGAGTGCTCGCTGTGGTTTTTCTGCAGTGGTGTTGCTAGGAAATGTTGCTAGGCAACTATTCAATGACTGAACCGACCTTTAAGATAAATATATGTATTTTTTTCCCCATTTTGATGCTGGAGAGCAAACCTCTATTTTGTTTCTTGTACTGGCCTTTCTCTGGGCAGTGGGAGCTATTTGGGCATGGGGATTGCTAAATTATAGTCTGTTTAAGATTTGGCAAAGCCGACTTGTAGGCACAACCTTTTTGTGTGTTACATCTTCAGCTCAATTTCTTTCTTGCAATGTGAGCAGCAAGAGTTGGCAAATAATGTCTTGAATAATTTATCTGATTAATTTTATGATCTTTATTGAATAAATCATTGAAGAAACATTCTTCGCTGTTCCCCTGGCTCTGCGGGGGCAGGCGGGGCAAAAGCAGAGCAGGAGATGAGTGGTCTGGTGCAGTCTGACAAAGAGGATTTGAAAGGCTCTGGTGTTGATCAGGCCTTCTCATAGGAAGCCTGGTGGCACGGCACAAAGCAGCCACTGGGACCTATTGGGAGTGTTTTCCTTTTACCAGCTGTCTTTGAAGCAAATCCCTTTGTTTATTATCATGTTCAAATGAATCATGCTTGTAATTTTCTGAATGCTTTTGCCTGTCCAAAATGAGTTACCACGTGTTTTTGTCTAGAGAAACAGTTTGAATAATCTGTGAGGCTGATAGTTTTAAAAGTACCTCAAGTCAAAGACCGTTTGCAGGAAGCTGTAGAGATATTCTGGGTTTTTCCTTGGGAAAGGCTGAAACCTTACAATACCAAGACTTGCTGAGTGAGCAGTGAATCCCCCCAAGATAGGAATTCTATACATTGTCTGCAGCCCCGTTGGAGAGCTGATACCGAGGGGCAGCTTCTGCTCCATGGAAACACAAAGAGAGGTTTGTGTCCCTCAGGGGTGGGGGGTGCAGTCCCTCTCCAGCACAAAGCAGTGAAGAGGAGGAGGAGGATCCTTAAAGCTGAGGCAGAGTGAGTTGATTTTGTTGCTGGGAGCTGGATGGTGCTGTTCCCTTTTGCAAACCCTTGAGTCTCGCAGGGGCTGGCAGAAAGAAAAGCACAGTAGGCAATGGAGAGGGTGAGCCTACTGGAAGGAGCTTCATGGAGGGAAAACAGAGCAGTTACGGGCTGCAGGGGAGGCAGGGTTTGCTCGACTAGGGAATAGCAGCACAACCTTCTGCTCCCTTCTTTCCTCCCCTCCCAGGCCTAAAAAGAGCTGTGAATAAACACATTCACTCCACACCTCTGAACTTCCCAGTAGCTTCACAACTGTCCATGGACCCATATGTAACCAGTCTTGGAGGATACTGTGCTTGCTTTTTAAGCTACTTTTGACCTCCTGCTTCAGCCCTGTTGAACTGCAGATCTCCCCTTCCCCATACATTGTCCCCTAATTCCTGTATATACTGTGTGCAGTGAAGAGGCTTGACTTGTTGCAGGCACTCAGCTGATGGAATGCTTGTTTTGAAATAAACCTGGGGATCCACCACTGTCCAAATTAAAATCACCTCTATTTCTTCCAAGGTTTAAGTTAGCTGATGGGGATTTCCCTGTGCCTGCCACTACTGTGCTTGTAACCAAGGAGGGTGTCCCTGGATTCTGCTTTTCTAGAGTTTAGGCATTCAACGAGTCTGTGTATGAGAGAGGGGTGGACCCTCCCTGATGATGATTTATCCATGCTTTGTTCAACATCTGGTACAGTGTGGGGGGATTTCCTTTCCCCTCTGGTTGCAGCTGGGTCAGGGTACCTGTGTCTGAGCACTGCTGTGGAGGCGAGAATGGGGCTGCCAGGGAGGAGGAGAGTCTTGCAATGAAAAAGACTGCAATCATTTTGGAAAGAAGAGGGGTTTTTCAGCACTTGAGGCACAGTAGGACCCATTCCTACTACATCTAGCAAGGACTTGGGATGATTAGCATGAAATAGATTGATTAACACAAAATTCTAAGGCAGTAGTAGGGCACAGAACTGAGTAGTACATGATTTCATTCTTTCCTGTACCTTAAGTACTTGGAGACCTTCTGTCCATACTGGAGGGGGAACGCTCGCCCCAATGTGGTTATGGGAAAGAGTCTATGCTGTCACTGGCCTTTGGAAAGATTCAGATTCAATGAAGCAACCCAGTGCTTTACTGGTGCTGGGGTGGAGGCTGGTTATTACTGTGTGTTTTTGTCCCTGCTCCCTGCTCTATGCCTAGGAACAACAGTTGTTTTAAGTTAGGCCAGAATGAAGTATTAGAGGGCTGTGACACGGTATTGTGTGGATATTCTATTGGCAAACTTTCAAATCTAATTGGCTTTAGTAACTTCGTGATTACCAATAAAATGATCAAGTCTTCAATCTGGATGTACTGATGAACTTCTGTTATTCTTTGTTCAGAGTGAGTATCACAGGTGCACACAGCACCTTGCAGAGACAGAATATTTAAGTCATTCGTGGAAAGTCTAGATTCTACAAGTACTTGGTACGCGCATTGTCACCATGAAATTGGCAAAAATTATGTACTCTCTTAAAACTTAACTTCTGGAGGAGAGGCTTTCATTGTCTTTCAACTGAAGAATGCCAGGCAGTTGTTAAACATTTTAGCAAGCATTTATCATTGTTTTCAAAACTATGGAAACATAGTTGATTTGATGTTTTGGTTTGGATACCCCTAGAACACTTAGACATTATTAGCAAATAAAACATTAATATGTATTTGGCTTTATGCTGTTAAGTGGACTAATTACAACATATCTCAATCCTTCCTGAAGACTCCTGTGCTCTAAAAGAGTGTGCTGTTGTTGCGAAATCACATCTAATAAAAAAACAGCAAAAATGGATAAGTTACATAGCTAGAGAAAGGATTCCAAATTTTACAGCTTGCCACAGACTACCACTGCATTGAGAATATATTGATTTTGCAGCATTAAACGGTCTGTGCCATGCCAGGGCCTAGACTGAGAACGTGTAGAATGAATAATTTACCACCTGGAGAGAGTGAGCCTGTCTACAGCAGTAAGGAGAAAAACAGCCTGTGAACTTCTGTTCTCTGTTCTCAAAGCTGAGAGCTTTCTTGGAAGTGGGAGCATCTGATGCTGAAAGACCTCTGGAGAGTGTGAACACTCACGCAGCAAGAAAGAAGAAATGTGCATCTCTCATCTCATGGCTTCCCTTCCCTGCGTGAAAGGATGAGAAGCTCTAGAGATGCATCTTTGACCAGGGCAAAGCTTCAGGTCGTCAGCAGGCTGCGGTTAAGGTTCAAACTTTGGCCATTTCATGTGGTGCTGGTGGCGTGGCTGCAGTGGAAAGGGTTGGTCAGTAGAGATGGATTCCTTGCACATGAGAGGAAGACACGGTATTGGAAAGGTTACCTCTTGTTTAACTCCTTTGAGCTTTGGGTGCAGGGTTGTTGCTACAAGCATTGAGATGACTATTACGGAGTCTTCTCTAGTTTTCTGTTGTTTGGGTTAAGGGATGGATCTGTCTGGAGCAGAAGGTTGGCTGGCACAACTGGTTCAATCTCACAAAACGGATCATGAGAACAGTGGTTATTACCAATTCTGTGGAAACATTAGAACCTGGTACCTGCACAGAATTTGCAACAGAGATGATTTTTCACAGAGGTTCTCGCATCATCTGCAAGGCTGTTTTCTGAGAGGTGTTTCTGAGAGGTATTTGGTGAGTCTGCATCTGGAGTCCGGTGTCCAGTTCTGGGCTCCCCGCTTCAAGAAAGACAGGGAACTGGTGGAGAATGTCCAGTGGAGGCTACAAAGATGATCAAGTGACTGGAGCATCTCTGTGCTGAGGAAAGGCTGAGGGACCTGGGGCTGTTCAGCTGGAGAAGAGCAGACTGAGAGGGGATCTCATGGATGCTGAGCAATAGCTAAAGGGCGGGTGGCAAGAGGATGGGGCCAGACTCTTCTCAGTGGTGCCCAGGAACAGGACAAGAGGGACAAACTGGGACATGGGAAATTCCATCTCAACATGAGGAAGAACTTCTTTGCTGTGAGGGTGGCAGAGCCCTGGAAGAGGCTGCCCAGGGAGGTGGTGGAGTCTCCTTCTCTGGAGACGATCAAACCCACCTGGACACGTTTCTGTCCAACGTGCTGTGGGTGACCCTGCTCTGGCAGGGGGTTGGACTGGGTGATCTCCAGAGGTCCCTTCCAACCCCCACCATTCTGTGTTTCTAACTGTTCTGATTTGCAAACTTAATTGGCATTAAGTTATTTAAAAGGTTCCTCTGTCCTCTTCCCTCACCCAGAGCACATATATACTCTACCTTCCTGCATTGTTCTTTCCTGTTTCTTAAGGGGAGAACAAAAAGAATAGAATCAAGGCAAGTGATAACAGGTAACAATTAAAATACATTTCAAGTAAAGCAGCAAGCTTTCACTTAGTTTGACAAGTGAAAGAGGAAAGTTGGTAAACATGACGTGTAAATGTTTTTCTACAAGCAAACTATGGGAAAATATACGATAGAGAAATGTCATTCCTTCCTTCTCATCTTCTCTGTCTCTTTAACCTCCCTTTGCTTGGATTTATGTGATTTATGTGAAATCTTGTGGTTCAGAAAGTGGCATGTCTTAGTGGTCAGATCACCAAAGCCATGCAGTCTGCAGACGTGGGCTGTCTCTGAGCACATGGTTTCGCTTCCCTGGGCCTTTATTTTCCCTTTCTCTAAAGAGGAGCAAGCTCACATGTCTGTTCAGATGTGGACCTTAAGGAAAATTCTAGAAAGAGACTTCCAAACCCCAGGAGGCTGTACTTGAGTCCCCGGGTAGGAACCTAATATAATTTTCGACTTTTGTCTAACCACAATTATACACAAATGTTTGTGTCTCTTCTGAAAACCAGACACTGTTGGGGAAACTGGCGTCTGTGCTGTGAATCTCTCTGGGATGTGTAGAAGCACTAATAGATAGTGGTTGTACTGAATGGTTGGGCTTTTGGGTTTCCAGAATTAGCGCTGCCACCCTTTGTGTTGACTTGTGCTTTGTTCTAAGTTCTTTGCCGTGATGTCAAACCACAGGTTCTTTATTGTAATTACTATTGTGAGTGTAAAACTTGTGTTCACTCTTTTCCTAACTTTACTTGAAGCAAGTCTTGAGTGAATTGAAGTTCTGATACCAAGAACTGGAGGAAGTCTTTGTCAACTGACTTGTACAATTTGTAGAGGGTAGTGATATAGGTGACAGATGGTACTATTTTCTCACAGGGCTGTATGCAGGTAAACCAGCAGGCAAAGGAAAATGCTTACCTGCTCTAACAGTCACCATTGCCTCCTCTTGCATCTTTCAGAAGCTTGTGAGATCCCTACAACACATGGTTTTTTTACTATTTGAAAAGGCAGGTGATCATTCTGTCCTTGCTTGCCCAAAGAAAATGACCTTGCTGTGCAAGAGGCTAAATGCTTCCAACCCCTCCCAGAAATGAAGAAAGATTTTGTTCTGCAGTGGCTGTAAACTTGTAAATAGAGGCAAAGAAATAGCCTCTACTTGTTGGACAAAGGTTTAGGGCAGTACTTCACTTTCCTTATCTCCTTATGTTACAGGAGAGGTAAGAATGCAGTGTAACATGAAGACAGATCAAGAGGAATGGAAGTCGGGGAGTCACCTGCTGCCTGGGTACAAAGGGCCCCAGGCTGTACCTGCTCAGCAGGACTCAGCAGGACAGGAGTCCCTGATTCTGGTGAGTGATACAGCAAGCATTTAGAGGATTATTCTGAAAGTACAGTTTTATCAAGTGCTATCTTGTCAGGGGTGTCAGATTTTATAATTTCCCCTTCACTTCAGAAGTCTTTGCTTTCTGCATTTCTTTACTTCCATTTTGCTCTTCAAACCCAATTCTTAAATTTTCCAGGTTTATTTCTCTAATTGACGATAAGTGAACTTCAGCTTTTGTTAGTAAACAACATTAATGGAAAAACTGGCATTTTCTAGTGGATAAATGTCAAAAGCCTGTATCTTCGTCAATTTCTCCCTTTCAAAAACATTTATCAAGAAAAGAAGTAAATGACCCTTTTTGCAACAGCATTTTTCCTGATCAATGGCACCTACAACAGCAGCAGGGGTTTTTCAGTCCAAGAAACTGAAAAATCCTGAATTTGTGATTCCTTAGGCGACCCAGAAAGAATGTGGGGCTGCCTGAGCCTTTGCAGGATGAGGGATGTGGAGAAAACAGAAGGGTGCCCACATCTGATTTACACACCCTGGTTTGTAGAGAGAGCACTTTGCTCTGGAGGCAGGTGTGTAGGTGGGGTCATGAGTTGGGAAAGTTCAGCTGATCATAGACTCGTAGCATGGTTCAGGTTGGAAGGGACCTTAAAGATCAAAGAGTTCCAACCCCCATGCCATGGGCAGGGGACACCTCCTACTAGACTTGGTTGCTCAAAGCTCTATCCAGCCTGGTCTTGATGGCTTTAGCCCCCATCTTCTGAGGCTGCGTTTAAAGGAAACAAGGAGTGAGAGGGTAATGCCCTTGCGCTTTACCCTACGGTCAGTTCCTCACTGCCTCTCCGTTCAGCCCCAGCCCTGTTGCCAGACCAGCTTCCAAGTGCTGCTGAGAATCTCGCCCTTTCCAATCCCTTTCCTTGAACGTCTGTGAAAATCCTGCGTTTCCACCTTGATGCTCAGTAACAGGATCTTGCCCAGAGTTTGAAACCGCTGGGAAGAGGAGACCGTGCCAGGGCAAGTGCACGGCCCAGCAACTTCTTCTTTTGCTTTGGTTTCAAATACCCAGCCCTTGAGCCCCTGTAGCACGTGGTGGGACCAGGGAGTGCTTACAAGATAACACCTTTGCTTTTTCATTTAGCCTTGGACCTGATGCAATCTGCATTCCAGCCAGGTGGTGTGTTCTGAAATTAAACCAAGTCTGTGATAAGTTTAATAGGATTCATGAGTTTAATCTCTCTTGACAAGCCGAATTCATCATGATAGTAAAAGAGAGGAGTTACGAGGCAATTTAATTGTTTTAGTTTCTAGACAGGGTATTTAATGAGCACTTGGTATGAACGTATTGTTCGGTAATATGTTTTAATACTAGATGATAAAGTTATTTCCTGCCAAAAACTTTTTCTAAAAGTGGGAAACCAGAAAATATCTTTAAGCCTAAAAATGTTATTTAAGTATTTATGAAAGAATATTGGAAAAATGCTAGAGAGCATGTTGCTAACTCCACTTTTCTTTTTAAATGAGAAGTCTTGTTAGCTGGAAGACCAAGTATTCATTTTTCTGTTAGAAATGAAAGAGAGCTTTCCACACTGGATTAGAGAGACTTCTGGTTTTAGAAGTCCGTGCCGAAGCATATCAAATATATTGGTTAAAACTAAGAAACTGGCTGCAAGCCTCCAGCTCCAACATCTGTTCAAGAATGAATAGAACAAAGAAAACATAATGGCTGGGAACAATATGAGGGAGATACTATTCTTTCAGTTCTGAATAGGATTTTTTTGTACCACAGTCACTACAGTAACATTTGAGCACTTCCCTGTAGTAAATTAAATAACCAGGCTAACATCTGTATTCTTTTATCTACTTTTAGATTGCAGAGAATTCATCTGGCTTGCACGAGTGGGTATCTTTGTTCCTCCAGCCTCACACAAGGTGGTTGCATATCACTGTACTGCGATATGTGCTCAGGTCTCTTCAAAACAGCCTTTATCTGCCTGTTTGCTTTTGATAGGGTTGCTCCCAGCGCTGCGGCGAGAAGCAGAGAGCAAACGTGTGGAGTTCAGACAGCAGGAAGGGCTGGGGAGCCTGCTGGAGTGATCATCTGTCTGCACCCAAATCTGACTCTGACCCAAGCAGCACCTCCTAAACCAGACCTCTGAGTAACGCAAGAGCCTCCCATGTGCTTCGTGGTAGAGCTGCTCGTAAACACAGATCCTCACTCCCAGGTAAGCAGAAGGACGAGGACAAATGCCTAATAAAAAGCATACTCTGTAATACAGTGCCTACAGTCACGTTGGGCTGTGAGGGGGAGACAGCTTTGAAAAGTTGAAGGGAAATGACTGCGCTGTTACCAGCAGTTGTTTTCTTCTAACTTGAGGGATAGTGAAAGTGTAAGGACCCCCTAATGTCTTCAGTAATTATTGAAATACATCTATAGTATACAGAGACACAGCAGAACCAATTTACTGCCGTTTGTGCGCTATTGAAGAGTTACAAGTTCACAGTGCTCTTTTTTTTTTTTCTTCTTTTTCTTTTTCCTTTCTCATTAATCCCAAGGGAGAAACTTCAATGACCTGTATCCACAGTGTGTGTAATAACTTATTATCATACGTCATAGTCATATTCTTGAGCCTGTAAGAAGAAATATTTTAGGAAGCATAGCTAAGGAAGTTTAAACATTTTTTTCTTGTCCGCAAGGGACTCTTTGGCCTCTGAAGAGGATGCTTCCTGAGATTCTCATTCTGAGGACGAGAGATTCTTTGGATGTATTTGGATAATGTTCGTTACATAGACTCTGTGACTTGCTTATGAATGAGCATGAGAATTAATCTCCTTCTTAAGAGGATATATAGATTAGGGGAAGCTTGAGAGATTATTATATCCTGTTTGAGAACATATCAAGTGAATAGAGATTAATATTATTCATAATGATACATTTCTATCTGACATTAGCATAATATACCTGTATAGAAACTTAAAAAATCTATTACTTCATTAGCGAAGAGCATTCACATGTTTATTGTAATGCTTCAAAGTGTCACTTCTGGCTATGGCTAAAAGTACAAATTAGGCAGTTGTGTTTTTCACTGAAGGCAGCTGAACGTAGCGCTAATAAAGTCTGTTGTATTAGTGTTTGTCTCAGAATCATCTTGGGGCAAAGCTCTTGTTTAAAGGCTGAAGCCACACAAATGAGCCGCGATGGAAATAGCAGGATGCATCTCAGTTCGTTCGCTAATGAGGGAAGAGCAGTTCCTTTGCTTCATGGGCGAGCAGCAGCTTTCTCTTATGTTAGCTGAGGATAGGAGCCTTAAGGTGAATGGACAGATTTATGCCTCTATGAAAAACCAGCAGTGATAGCCATCTCTGTTTAACCTCTGTTGTCCTGTGCGCCGTTATTTGTCACTTCTTGTGGTATTGTCAAAACAACATCCACAGGAAACACTGAGTTAGAAATTGCTCAAAATGCATTTGGTAAATATTGAGACTGTCTTGGGTTTCCCCCACTCTTTCTCAATACCTAACTGAAATATTCATTAACATCTCCAGTTCTGGCTTTGTCTCATAATTAAGGGTTTGCATAGCTGGGAATCTGCAACTTTTGGGAAAGAAGCGTTTAGAATCCCTTAGGATTTGTTTTCCTTTTTAAAATCATAAACAATGTTGGTGTTGACCTACATAGCCTCTGATCTCTTTTTTTTTTTTAACCTAAATTGTTGCAAAGGCCACTAATTATAACATACTCAAAAATAAATTAGTAAGCCATCAGTAAAAATTACATTAACAGTAACATTATTTCCCATAACATTAATAATCACTTTTAGGGTGTGATTTATTTTTGCAGCAATTACTGTAAAGTCTCCTGAAAGATGTATTTCTGTGTAGTTAATGTAATATACATGTATGCAATTTTCCATTTTGGTGCCTATTGATTGCTTCATTTTTCATTTATATTAGGCTATTCTTATAATTTCCTCTGGGCTTTCAGAAATGGCAGACATCAAGGGGAAATTGTAGTGGCATGTCCTATGGGAAATGCAAAATAGCAAATAGATCAGAGTCGAACGGAAAGGACTGAGTTCAAGTGCACTTGAATCATGAGAATTTAAACTGCCTTCCAACCTTTTAGAGATCTGAAAGGATTTTATTGAAGTAACTTTGCTTTTATGTATTTCACTGAGAAATGAATTCTAATTGTGAGTGGAGTCCTTGTGCATGGAGGAGTGTATCCATTCTGCTCTGCTGGGCAAGCTGTACATTCAAAAGGTGAGGATGAATGTTTCTCGCTATGGGCTCTATCAGTTGAAAACTTAAGGTCAAATTACGGGGAGCTCAGGGATCTTATATCATAGAAGACTAGTTCCCAAAATTCAGACTTGCTATTTCAAATATCCAGAGTTGTAAGACACACTAGTATCAAAATACAAGAGAAGGTAAATACACTTGTATCCAGTACGTGTGAACTCAGAAGCATGTGGTTTAGTTCAAACCAAGAAGGACTGTACAACTGCAGTCTGTGAACTGGCTCCTCTCGCGGCCTCCCCTGGGGCTGTGCTCCGAGGGACAGGCTCTGATTGCAGGTGAGTTGGTGTGATGTTAATTATAGACGTGGATTTATCTTCACAGCTCTGAGTAAGGTAATTAAATATCTTCTTATTAATATAACCTGAGTGCCATGGTATGTAGCTGTTTATAATACAGTCTGAGATAACGGAGTTAATTTATGTTACGTTGGCAGTGGTAGCTATAACTTTTTGCTGTTTTAATGGTAACTTGCGTTTTTACAACCACTTGACAGAGTGAGGTGTGGGACTTGACCTGATTGCAGACTGCAGGAACAAAATCAGAGCAAAAGAACTGCCACCTGATCCTTTGAAACCACGTTACCCTGCTGAGATCCAAGGTGCTGGTCAGGGACATGGGCGAGAGAACTCCCCACCAAACCGTGCGTGGCTCCAGTTAAATCTCCATCCTAAACTGGGTCACTAGGGCTGGACTTTGAGGAGAGAGAAATCCAATCTGTCCCGCTCCAACTCTGCATCTCTGTAAACTCTTTCAGTTTTGTCACACAAAACAATAGCATTGCAATTGATAAACTGTTCCACCCGTGATGCATATATGATTTTCAGAGGTGCCCATGAAGGATTTCTCAGATACCCAATTAACCTTTGTGGAGGGATTTGCATACCTGACTTCTGTAGCCTACTTGGAAAATCCTAGTAGCTGTAGCTATTCCATAATGAAGACCTTTGCAGGTGACGTGGTGAAAGTCTTGTGCCTTTTTCATTCCATGCATTTATTTTCGAAGTGCCCACAGCAAAACATTTTAAAGAGGTGTTTCCATGTCAACAGTAATTTGGAGGTTATATTTATGCTTTTCCAGAAAGGTCAGCTTAAAAACTCTCTTGCAAGATTAAACATGGGGTGAAAATCAGATACTAAACAAATAATATAAAAGATAGAAGTTCAGTTCTTTTCTTTGAATGATTTTAAAACTCTTGTTTGAGTGCTGCCCTCTGCTCGTGATTTGGCATTATTGGTGCTTTCTACCTTTGCTATAACTTCTGCCACTGGTGCTTCTAATTCAGGTAGGTCTTCCAAGGCCACAACCTCCCACTGTCTTGGTGGGGGAAAGGCTTCTGGCACTGAAACCTTCCAACTAAATAGGAAAAAAATACTTTTTTCTTACGGTTGTCTTCTGTGAAAGCTCCTTTCCCACCTTGATCATCCACTGGCTCTGCAGATTCTCTGGCAAGCTATTACCTAGGACATTTTTGATAAAGAATTTATTGTTAGGTGTTAAAACTTTGAAAACTGTTCCTCAAAGTATTTTGGCCTGCCCCGTACTACCCCTGCAGTCAGCCTGCCGGAGCGGTACCTGGGGCTTTTTATTTGGGGAACAACTTCATCTTCTGGAAGCCCCAGTGTAGTGTCTTTATGTAACCTTCCTACCGTCTGCAAGGAATCTTGCTCTTTCTGACTCCGCTTCTGAGGTCTGTGAGGACTTTCTGAACTTAGCTTAAGTTGTTCTTGATTGCAAAAAGTATCACCTTTCTGTTGATCCAAGATGGACCTTGAACTTAAACACACAGCGATCCGTGCGCCGAAGTTGATCTGCATCAACAGGCCTGAAGAACTGAATCTTCAGTGCTGGCCAGGGCCGAGTCAAGAGTTGCTTTTCCTGCGCTTTCCTAATTAATTACTTAGTAAAATAGTCATTAATGGTACTGAAAAATCAGTGCTGGCATTATGCCTGAGTATGACATTTCCTTGATGCACATGGGGGTATCTGATCTCCCATTACAGCTGCATTTTGTTGGCACTAAGATTCTCTAGTCTCTCTGAGCACACCAAAGTCACGGATGCTGCCAGCAACAGGCAGTTGATAATATCAGTCTGTGCTTGGGTTTCTCTTTCTAAGGCCATGAAGAAGCTACTGCTGGCCGTGTGTGCGAGAGCTCGTCTGTGTTGAGAGCAGGCAGCTGGGACAAGCGTCCATCCAGCTCTTGTGGATATTGTACAATATCCACACAATGAGGCTGTGTGTCTGCGTAAAGTATTTCCACTGGATTTCTGACTTCCTACACTTGAAAACAATTTTTTCTTCATCCAGGTCCATGCATGTTAAGGGCAAGTTCACATAAAATAGTAGATGTCCTCAAGAAGAGAGATCTTTCCGGCTAAGACTGGGGCAGATGAAGCAGTATCACACGCACTTTGTATGCACCAGCCTTGAAACCCTGATCAAAGCTCCCGAGACACCCTCAGTCCCGGGGCGAGCTGTGCCGTGCGTGTGGTGCAGATGGGGGCTGGCCCTTTCAGCATCACTGACTCTGCAGGTGTTCTCCATCCTGCTGCAGGGATGTGCCAGTTCCAATTGCACAAACCTTACTTTTTGTTCCCTAACGTGTCGTCCTTTCCCTACGTTAGGTGGGCCTAAGGAGCTTTGTGATTTCATTTACTTTGTAGTTTTAAAGCAAGTCTCGGAGCAGTGCACACGTGTCCTAGTCTCTGGTTTTGCTGGGTGTGATACACCTTAAGAGAGGATTTCTGCTGGGGAGAAGATAAGCACAGAAGACCTGAGGATAAGAATATCTAATTACCATTCTGCTTACTGCTTGACATAACCCGGTCACCTTTTCAATCACTTCCTCAAAGGTGACTACAACTAAGAACCATAAGTTTGGCTATTTTTCTGAAGCAACTGAAGATATCAAAGCCTGTCTGGCATCTTTCCAGGCTGTTGTTCTGTGACAGTCCCTTTACAGGGAAAATACAACATTTGCTAAAAATTTAATATGTAGGATGAAGTTGCTTAAGTAAATTTGCTGACATAAGACTGGAGTGTTTTAGTGGTGAATTTGGAAGGAGGACTAAAGAGAAAATTAAGTAGGTAAACTGTCTTTGCTGAGCTGATGCTGGTCTCTAGAGTCCTGAGTCTTTCTTCTAGTATACGGGAAGTTTTATAAGGACATAGACTCGGGCAAAAAGCAGAGCAATTCAGAGATCATCTGTCTCTTCTAGTGATAATAATTTCTTAGCTCTTAGCTCTCCGTGAATCTAAAAGCACTTATAAAGGAATTGGTATAACTCTTCCCTATTAGCCTGTGGCCAACTAAGAGCTGAACTAGGATTTGATCTTTAGTGTGGGGTTGTCAGTCGGGTGAACCAGCGGTGCCGGGGTCTGTGCCAGGCTCAGGAGAGGTGACTCCAGTGGCAGAGGTGGGTCTGGCACTGAACTCCGGTGGCTCCTGTTGCTGTGACCTCCTGGAGTACTCAGTGTGTGCTGTTCCTGGGACTCTGCTTCCTCTCCCGTGGCTCTGCGCAGTGACAGGGAACGTGGGAGGGGAACCGGGACTGGGATTCATCTTGGAGCTTATGAGACAGTTTGCTCATTTTTTTTTTTGCACTGGGCAAGAGGGTGAGGAGGGCAGGTTTTGTACAAGACTTTCTTGTGGCACTTTTGATCACCTTGGGGAAAGCGGGCAAGCCTGGTACATGATTCTCTTGATATTTTTATTGTTTTGCCGTGTTCCCAAATGAAAAAAAAAATACCTAATTTTCTTTTTAAGTCTCCTGAATTCATTGTTATCAGATTATTTCCTGTTATAGGTACCAAATTTATTCAAGAGATCTGTAAGGAAACCCTTGTAGCTACAGTTGTACTCCCGTGTTCCTGAAGCGTAGGCTGGTTGTTTTTGAAGAAATAAAACATGAAAGTCAGAAGCTAGTTAAAAACTAAGTGATTTCAATACATGAGATAATGTTGCAGTGACTACAGGCTGATTAGTTCATCTCGTCTCCTGGATCAAATTACTTACATGTAAGGAAACCATTTTTGAATCCCCCAAACAGGTTGTGATGTTATCAGTGGACTTAGGCAGCTCGAAACGATCACAGTAAGTATGAAAAAGTAGGTATTCTGTCTTCACCCAAGCAGCAGATAAAACCTTACCCAAGGTATGTGCAATAATACAAAAGTATGTCATATCTGGTTTCCTTTTATATCTTCTTATTCCAGTTGACAACAAGAGTCAGATGTACCAGATATGCTTAATCTGGAAAAGAGTGTCAGTAGTATCAATTTTTTCTCCGCTTTCATATTTCCTGCCCTTCTGATAGTCAAACCTGCTGCTTTTATTTCTTGTAGCCATACTTCTCCGTGTACTTGCTGTCTTATTTCTGTTTCCGTGGCTCTGTGCAGCTCACTGTATATAAATATACACGTACCTACTTTTACTTGGTGCTTCCAGGAGGAAAGGAAAGTACAATAATAAATGGAGGCTGGTAGGTAGAATGAAGGTGAAAATAATATTGCGGAGTACATGAGCCTGCGTATGTGACTGTAGGCTGCTCTCTGGCAGATCTGTATTTATTGTAAAAGCATCTTAGTTACTGCTAGCTTTCTTTTACCTCTTCCACACTTTAAAGAAATATACTAATAATTTTCATGTGGTAAATAGAAGGGCAGTACTTTATGGCTTTTAAAAAAAGCTTGGAAGAGGAGCTCTTTTCCATATTGAAAACATTGTAAAATAATAATAAAAAATTTTTTCTTCATCAGAAATAACACTTGATATCAAAATACTTTTGAGAGGAAAAACTTGTTATTTGAAATGCTGAATTGCAGTTTTCGTTTTCTTCTGCATTCAATGTGAAAGCCTCAATTTCCAGGTTGTTGATGAGTTGGAGGTTGGTGTAATATAATCTTTCTTCCTGGGATTTATTCCAGGGTGGGGTTACCCTGTTGTTCAGAAAGCCTTTGCAATGAGCTGTTTCCTGGAAGGTCAAGTTGAAGTTGATAGCTAGACCATGGCCATGGCCTGGCTGGGGTTTGGGTAGTTTTGGAGATGTAGACATCAGGGGTGGTTTCAGTGGAAATGGGTCTTTCAATTTGAATTTATGCCTGGCAAATACTGTAAGGAAATGGTGAGGAAGTCAAGGTCCAGTTCCTTCTGTAGAAAGTCACCAGTCAGGAATAGAAAGTAGATCTTGGTAAAATTTGGTGGAAGGAATTGACTGTTATATCTCTGGAAAGAAGGAAGAGAAGTTTTTGGTGCAGATGGGATGGAAATTGTGTAGAGATACGAGACGCAGTGAGCAGACACACTAAAAGGGCAGGATGAAAGAGGGGTCTGTATGTGTGGGGCCACCCAGATCAGCTATTTCGCGGGGGCAAGTTGAGCCCAGGCTACAGAGGCGCTGAGGGCGAGGGGCTCTCTGGGGCTGGGGGGCTGAGGTGTGTTTAGCACCTTCCCACCCTGTGCTTCCACACAGAGCACCCATGATCCAGCCACCCACTGACCGCTCCTCCCACTGCTTGTGTGTTCTCCTGGTCTTCGAAATGAATCAACAGTTAAAAGGAGAATTCTGGGTTTTTTTCTTCTCCCTGAACATCTCCTGTTTCCTACCGTACCGCAACTGAAATCATGACAAATACAGAGACTTGCTCGTGTTGAGGGCCAAGCTATTTGTTTCTGAACGGAGGGGAGAAGATGGATTTCTGGGGAGAACTTTTCTGTTGTGCTGGTCTGTAACGAAGCAAAACTGCATATTTACATAAGGAAAAGTAACTAGAGAAGTTTTAACGGTGGGATTTTGTTTGAAAACTAATTTTTCATGTTAATTAAACCTCTGCAGAGCAAACCTTATATATGACACTTGGTGTTACAGATGGCATGGGCTGGCTTCTGAGATCTCTGGTTTGAATCATTACCCCTATGCAATATACCGTGGGCCAACCATGCGTGATATTCCTGACAAGGATAAACCCAGCTGGCTCGTATTAACAGAAACCAACATTTATTTCAGTCTGCTATTGAGTGATCGTCCTTTCGGTGTTGCTCCTGTTGCCAAGTCTGCTTTCCAAAAACCCTAAGGACATTGCTGAATGTTGTCAGGAGCAGTGATTTTTCACACTCCTGCTCTTTGCGACCGTCTCAAACCTACCCTTACTTTCCAAATGTAAAACTGTTTTCTTCATCATCTAGCAAGAACATTTCCAACGAATTCATATGGTAAAATAAATGTGGGAAGCTTTTCCTGTCTGTTCTGGAGAAAGCTGCATTCCAGACGTCGTGGGATGGGTATGTGAAAGGGAGAGTATTTTGGTGCATGTGATACGGGTTTTTTTTTAAACAGCTTAAGAAAGTACAGGGACAAGAATGCAGAATTTCAGCTCATGAGAACTAGAAACTGAAATGGCTCCAGGATCTGTGGGTCAAGAGGAAAACTTGGTGAACTCCTGCATATAATAGATACTTTCCTAATGCTACGCTGTACTTTTAACCTGTCCTAAAATGTGAACTGTGTGCAATGCAAAGGGAACCAAACGGGTGCAGTGACACTAATGGGGAGAACAAATACTGGGAGTGTGTGTGTGTAACGTGCTTTAGACAGTGAAATGCCAAATAGTTGTGTTGAGGTTGAGGGTACCACGAAGCAGCCTGATGTGGTCCCCAAGGGTGCTTCAGACCCCGTCTCACTGAGAGTTTGTAAACAGGGCTCTTAGCTCTTCTCATCATCTTCTTGGAGTGATTGATCTTCCTGAAGAGTGCGAGATGTCTACCAGAAATACTACAAACTCGAGGAAAGCTGTTTTTACAGTAACACTGAGAAAGGTCTCTTAAAAAGGAATTATTTCTTGAAGGAAGGTGCTTTTTTTCACTGTTACCTGCACTGTTAAGTGCACATATATGACATTTGATTTGCTTATAAAATTGTTGAGTATAGGCTTTGCATGAGTCTGAACATAAAAGCACTCAATTGACCCTCCTTAACATGCATTAAAATTACCTTAGCTTGAGTTAACTGTTATTTTTTCCCTTCCATTATTGTCTGGATTTTTCTTTTTCTTACTGGTACCGAGTGTCTCCTTTGTCCTTCTCATTCCACCCTCATAATCTGTGAGTACATGTGGATTTTATTGTGCGTGCAGAATTCCTGGTTATTGCATTTGAAACGCATCCTGGATGGAGCCATTGGAAATGGGAAGGAGGTGCTGAAAGCTGAATTGCAGAGGGAGTGTGAGGACTCTCCCAGCCCAGGGCCATAAATCCACTCCGAGAGGGAGAGGAACAGGATTGCGTCGGTTATTACTGCAAATTCCAGGCTCCCTTCCACCCGCAGAAGAGCTTCAGGGGACAGGATGGGTGGGATGATTTATGCTTTATCCTCCTTTCCTGTCGCCCCATCCTTGTTCTGCTCTTGAAGCCTGAAGTCTCCAGGAGCTCCCGTGTATAAAGCGAAGAGGCGGCCACGTGTTGTGTTTGTTACACAAAGGAGAGCGTCAGTGTCTGGGAACACAAACTGTAGGGTGAGAACTGGCTCCTCAGACAGCCGCCCCCATCTCCTCTATATCCAGAGCCACAAGCCAGTTTAACGGTGCCCAGTTTGCAAATAACATGCAAAAACTCTTGTGTGTGGTGGGAGGGGAGCGTGTCGAGGCATCCAAACTGTGTGTGCTGCCTAAACGAATGCTACTTGATCCACTTGGCTGTGCTTTGCTGTGAAGTATTTACATAAGTGTACCCAAAATAAATTACATTCTGATTACTTCATCAGTGTGAAGTTATTGTAATTGAGAAGATGGTCAGAGAAGAGCAGCTAAGAAATTAACAGGAGCCTGAAGGATTTGATTAATAAGGAAAATTGCTAGAAGGTGCTGAGGGTGATGGAGGGAGCGATGGAACATAATAGACTATAAATATTTGAAGAACAAAAATGTGAAGAGCGATCACTCAGGACAGCAGCAAGGTGAAACCAGAGAGGTATGAAATAAATGCAAGGAAGAAGAACGTTCCTGACAGCGAGATGTTTGAGGCTGTGCCCCCAGTACCTCGGAGGGACACTTCACCAGTAGCATGTCTTCAAACGGAGCTGAATAGACAAGGAATAACCTGCAGCAGGCAGGGCTTTACGGTGGGGCAGGAGGTGAGGAGTGACTTAGACATTCATGGCAAGATTAAGTACTGATAACATGGCTGGTGCTCTTGTGTTTTAAAGTTGAGGTGTCATGTAGGTGAGCAAGTGGGAACAAGAACATTGAGCAGTCTAGTGCCTCGGCCTTGGGGAGGGGAAAAGCTGAAAGTCTTGAGGCTTCTGGGAAAAAAATACTGCTCCGTATCTACTTCTAATTTCATCTTGCATCAGTGAGATGTGCCTGTGTGCTAGCAAACGGATTTCTAATTGCATATTAGCTAGCTGTGGTTGTGTGTTAGACCTATCCCAGTTGCTCCACAGCTGCCAGAGGTGTGTGAGGAGCCCCAAAACCACGTTGCAGGAGGAACCCTGCGCTCTCTCCATTCTGTGCGGGGTAGGACCAGCAGCCGCTCACTGTCTGCTCAGCATGCTTAATAGAAGGCATCATTAAAAACCACTCAACTTCAAAATGCAAACCAGTAGGATCCCCAAGAAAGTGTGCAGCAAAGTTATATGGTAGTGGATGACTTCTCCTAGGTGTTCTCCACCCCTGGATGAGGAGAATTAGGTCTCCCTGCCCTAAAGAGCCTCATCTCTGCTCTTTCCTCCTTCAGCCACCTCCTTGCCGTTATCAGGGAACATAAAATGAAACGGATAAAGCCAGTTCTAGGTAATATGTCTTTATATTAGAACATTTCTCAGTTGTCCAAAATCTTCTGAAGGAACATATCCCAGTAGATCTATAAAACTATCTTCAGTATTTAGTATAAATCCAATATTGTCAGTGAGAAAGATCACTTACAACACTCACTTTGTATTTCACTCTTAGTGAAGCCATTAGTGGAGTCATGTCTTTTACTTATGTTATATTAACACGTTGTAACCTAATAAAGATGCAAAATGAATGAAATAAATTACCTACGGATTTAAGGAGGGCACATAAAGGAAATATTCTGATTTACCTTCACATTTGTTAAATACAGACTTGGCATTAGTTTGAACATGAAAGCATTCAATTGACTCTGTTTAATTCCGTTAATTAATTTCTGTTATCATTTGCCTTGCCACTTTACTTCACTATTAAAATACTTGGATCTCAGTAAGAAAATTCCCTTAAGTTGTAGCAATTTCAAATTATAAAGTTTATTAAAAGTATCATTTGGGCTCTAAAAGCTTATTAGCTAAAACCTACATTCCAAGATAGTCTTCAACTTCACAGGAGGTTTTTGATTTTAAAAATATATTTGGTTCTGTTTTTCATTAATTTGTAAGTTGAGAAGTGTGGAAAGTCTCTTACTCAATAGAGAGAACTCTTCAAAACATGCCCAAGCCTATAGGTTGTTTTTTGACAAAGGGAAAAGCCTATCAGCCTAATTTTTGCAGTATTTTGTCCAAAATACCGCGAGCTCTGTATATAAATGTTAATCACATTAGATCTGGTCGGAATACAGTTATTTCTGCTCTGTTTAGTTGTGAACAACATTTCCATAATGTTTTTTTGTTGTAGTTCAAAGCTGTTGCTGGACTGCAGGGAACCTGGGGGTCGCAAGTAGCGGGAACTGCAAAGCGTTTGGGGAACTTGGGTGCTTTTATTTGAGGGGTTTTGTTTGTTTTCTGTTGTACTGGCCATGGATACTATTCACGTTCTGTAACTTTCCTGACAAAATAAGCATAAATGAGGCAGTAAATGATCTGGAGATGGGTCCTGTGAGCAAGTCATGTGTGAAGAGTCGCTGATGCCGCTGTGCTGCTCTCGTTAAGGTTTCCACGCAGCGCAAGTTGAGGGGTTGGGTTGCTGCCTGGCCAATTAGCAGCGTAGCCACCACACAGGACAAACGAGCAGAGCTTGGTCAGTGGGGGCTCCGAGGGCTTTAATTCCAGCAATCCCTGGGGATCTGCAGCCAAAGGAACCCCTGGGTTTGTGAGCGGTGCTGGCTTTGTAGGAGCTTTGGTGTCCTGCTTCTGGTGTAAACTTCATCACATTTTTTCCAGTTTCTTACCAGCATCATTTCAGGTTGTGGCTCCCCAGGTAGAGCCTTTTGGTCCAAGTGGAAGCAGCTCTGCTGTCTGTCCCCTGAGCAGAGCTGGTGTAGGACAGCACGTGTCACACTCACCAGCACACAGAGCTGTGTGCACTTTTTGTGTGCGTGTCCCAGAGCGAGGAGCAGGCCAGTGTGACTTGTAGCTGTCGAGAGCCTTTTAATAATAAATAATCCTTTTAAAAACTTGGATCTCTAATATACTGAATACTCTGCCCCAGTCTCGGGGCACCTGAGCAATGTTTAAGTTTAAGGCTGTGAGTACTCGGTCCCACAGGCTTCACTGGGACTTCAGTGTGTCCAATTTAGTGAATAGTGAAGTGATGAGTGAGAGGCTTGGAGACTGGGGATCTTGTGCCAAACAGCAGAGCACTGAGCCCCCAAGACAGCTGACAATCCTTAGACCCATAAGGGTTTATTTTTACAAATAAAAAGGCAAAACCTCTTGAATAATGTATGTGGTCAGATCAATTGTGCCCATTCAAAACATCAGTTAATCACAGAATGAGAATGGGGCTGTGTACTGGGCTTTAATGGTCACTATTGGGAAATGAGGGGGGGAAAAGGCCACTTGTATTCATTCTTTAGAAGTAACAAGCAGCAGCAGCAGCTGTAGGAGGCTGGGGCAGAGGCTTCTGCTGTGAGATCACTCTGGAAAACAGAATTAGTCATGGATCGAAGTTGGGCAGTTGTGATCTGACCTATGGTTGTGTCACTGAGCATTTTAAAGGGAAGGACATTCAAATGTGCTCTTAGGTGCTCATCATCTAATGAGACAGGGTAAAGAGTTGTTCTTTAGGGAAAGGATGAATAAAAAAATAACAGATATGCCACGCTATTTGCAGTATTTGGTCAGAAAAATAAGAGTTTCTAAAAGGCACTGGGTGTCCGTATTGGTGGGCTTAGGGGGAATATGCCACGCCTGGGATAATCAGAGTTCTTATGCCCACTGGGGCACTGTAGTGGTTGAACTGTGTAGCTGTTAAAATTTAATCAGGTTTACGTGGGATTTTTTGTGAGTCTTTTTGGTTTGGTTTTTTTTTTTTGAAACCAAGTGGGTTATTTGGGCTTCCTTCACTGCAGCCGGTTGTGTACACTGACTGGGAGACATTTTCTAGGTAGATCATTTTTAAGCTGTAACTACTCTTGGGGCCAGCTGAACCCAAGGAACCCCACAGCTGTGGATTTTAGTTCCCATTACAGCCCGAGGCAGTGAGGTCTTTAGGGATTAAGAGAAAAATCCCACCAGGCCCTTGCTGCATCTTATAAAAACCATCCCCTAAGTGACTTTCCTAGTATCTGACTAAAAGTCCCTTGGCTCAGCGGAGTGTTGTCATGGATACTCCAACTCTGGGACGCTATAAAGCCCGTCATTCATTACATGTATAAAATCTTCAACACTTTAAAATCTGCTCTCAGTACCATTACAAACCTACATCAAAGCAGATGGTGCAGCGCTACAAGAATAACCTCTTTACCTCCTCAGGCATGGTGAGGGCTCTGTCGCTCAAAAGCTCCAACGGTGCCAATGAGCCATCACTGGAGCACCATTAGGATACTCTTTAATGTAAATAAAAGTAAAATTTGTCATGGTTTGACTAGAGATCCCTTACTGCTAAGGATGTGTGACTGCCTTTTTCAGTCTAAAGCGTTCTGTGTTCCCTTAATTGAGGTGAGCTATTTTGGGTAGGTGGCATTGGGTGATGAGCACAGACCTGCAACCCCCGAGCTGGTTTGTGTATTTTGGAAGTTGGAGCAAATGCTGGGATACAAGGTTGACTCAATTTGTTTTCTTGTAAAGATGTGGGGAGAAACTTTCTTCCCGTTAAAGTTGCAAACTGGAGAGCAGAAGGAAAGTTGCAAATAAGACTCATTATTAACCAGCCTTGGCTTTGGAGTGGGTCTGTGTTTAATAGTCTGGCAAACTCTACCCTATTTCCCTGCGTAATTGCCAATTAGTGCAGTAGATCTCTCTGCGTCCCTCCAGAGCTGATTTCAGTGGGTGCTGACAGATCACAAGGAGCAGCCAGGTGAAGAGAGGATGGGTCCTGAAAGGCAACTCTTCCATGTCTCCTTAAATATTCTCTTTAGGAGCTGACAGCGACAACACTACCTGCGTTACTGCTCTGTTGAGCTGATGTAGGGAAAACAGATGCTTTTTCTTCCAGAAAACTTACCTTTTGGGCCTGGTTTTAGAAAAAATACTTGAGTTGACTTCAATGAGTAAGCTGTCAAGGGCACCTTGACATGTATTCACATGATTCCCCTTTTTACTGTTAAAAGGAATGAATTGTGACTTCTCTGGGAGCGTGGCATTGATACCTCATTGGCTTGAGCGAAGCAGCCAATTAAGGTCTGATGGAAAAAAATGTGTGTGCTAATAATAGTGCCTTCTGGCTGCAGTTAGTGTGGGTTAATAAATTTGTAATTAAAGGTGGTGTTCGTTTCCCGAGCACTGTCTGTCATTCTGTAGTGAAGAAATACAGCCTTGTTTGTCACTGCCTGCTGTGGAGCATCTCCAGTGGCCAGATGTGCACATCTGGAGTCGGAGCAGACCTGTGGGCAGCTGCTAAGGCTGGTTGTGCTTTACAGGTCCAGCCCCTGTCCCGGGGCAGTCGTGGCACCTCCATAGGCTTTGTCACACGGACGAAGATGAGTGTGGGAGGGTTAAAACTGCAGAAGAGCTGCAGGTAAATTCAGAAGAGCTGGAGAAGGTGACCGTGGTGTTTCTGGGATGATGATGGAGGGGATGAGTTGGTCCATTTTCCTGATGAAAGTGCCGGCCCCACTGACATCTCCTGTCTCATCCTGGCCCTGGGCAAGCTCTGGGGGCACAGAAGGCTGTGACCCCTCTTTTCTCTCTGTCTGTTCCCAGTGCTGGGAAGTGAATCCAGTGACAGCGTGTTGCCACAGAAAAGATTAAGAACAAATGCAGCCTCCTCCTGAGCTGTGCTTCGAGGTCTTGTCCAGGTCTTTCAGAGATAAGACATTTTCTTGTAGCCGTCACTGCATTAAGCCCTTATTCTATATATTCAATGGGTTTTTGCAGGAGTGCTCTATTATCTCTGGCTTTGCCTTGTTTTCCAGCTGTGGTGTTTGCGATGATATATTCTACACCTGAGTCAAATCCTGCACTACTTTGTTTCACCTCTTATGCAGAATATTTTTCTGGTCTCTCTCTCAAGTGAAGTTGAGCAACAAGATAATATTAGAGAGGGGTTAACCCTCCCTTCATGCTGTCAAAAAAGAGAGGTCTTGGTGGTGGTTTTGAACTTTAAGTGCAGGAATAAAGACAGGAAGTTAGCATTTCTTCCGATCAATGACTGCATTGAACTTGGATGAATCATTGATTTTTATTTTTTGTGTGTGTCAGGGATGTACTAAATTGCATCAAAGATGTGTCTGTGCCATAAAATTAAAAGTAATGGGTTTATGTGTGTGCTTATAGAAAATGGTCTATTCTTATTCGGAATGATGGTAATAAATACTGAAGGCCACATGTCCTACTAGGAGATATGACAGACCTGCAAGAAGAAGATGTATGATTGGAAGGCTCTCTGCCATAAGCCTCCTCTGGCGGCTGGTGACTCTGCTGTGGTTGGGAGCGGTTACAACAACATCGCTTTCACAAGGGATCAACTTCCTGAGGTTTTGATACAAATGCTGGCATTGTCTGTGGGAGTGAACCAGTGTAAAGGTGCAGTATCCCTTTTGTTAAGCAAGAGGAAACTTTCTAAGAATAGTAACTTTTATAAAATGGTTGTGGGGTTTGAGACTTGAGGGTTTGTAGGGTTTTTTCTGGAACATGGAGGAGAAACTAAAAAGCAGTCCTCATGGTGGGGTTGAAAAAGTGATTAAGGTAAATCTACACTTCAATGGATCTCCAGTCATTAGCTTCAGCCTCAGGTACGCTAACCTTTCAAGGAGAATAAATCAAAAATGCTTAAAAGTTTTAGATACGCTGAAGGCAACACCCACCTTCTGTGTAGTTAAAAACATCAAAAGGGAAAGAGGCCTTGATAATAATGAAGTTTGGGAACTTGAGAAATTATAGAGGTCACTTCAGATCCCATTGGCCCCTGAGCAAAACTGTTTCGAGGCATTTTAGTTTTCTGGCCTTCTTTGTACATATTTGAAAGCTACAGCTTTTTACCTAAAGCGCTCTAAAGAAGATTAAACAGCTTTTTAACATCTGCCGTGTTCAGAGTGTGTAGGAAGAGCTATCGGGCTTGGTTGCTATTAAGATGGATGGGTTTTTGCTTGATTTGGAAAAGGTGTTTAAACATACTTTGTTTTATTGTTTTGTGTTCTATTATACTCTGAAAAAGGGGGGGGGGGGAAACTACTTTGCTTTAATTTGGTGGCTTTCATTCAAAAGGAAATAAATGCTGTAAAAACAAAGCACATCCACATCTAGAGGTCAGTCTCTTGCAGGCTTAAATAGCAGCATCTGATTAACTGCAGCCCTGTTAACGATGTAGTACAGAAGTATACTGATCCAAAGGAAATCTAGGAAAAATTAGTGGATAAAAATATAGACTGGTTGGTTGAGTTATAAGAGCAACTAATATTTAACAGTTGTGTGCCCAGGTGGCCAAGAAAGCCAATGGCATCCTGGCTTGTATTAGAAATAGTGTGACCAGCAGAAGTAGGGAGGTGATTGTCCCCCTGTACTCAGCACTGGGGAGGCCACACCTGGAGTGTTGTGTCCAGTTTTGGCACCTCAATCCAAGAGAGATCTGGAGGTGCTGGAGTGAGGGCAGAGGAGGGCAACGGAGCTGGTGAAGGGCTGGGAGAACAAATCGTACGAAGAGCAATTGAAGGAACTGGGACTGTTTAGTTTGAGGAAGAGGAGGCTGAGGGGAGACCTCATCACTCTCTACAGCTACTTGAGAGGACATTGAAGAGAGGTTGGTGCTGGTCTCTTCTCCCAGGTAATTAGCAATAGAACAAGAGAGTATGGCTTCAAGCTACAACATGGTAGGTTTAAACTGAATATTAGAAAAGAGTTTTTCACAGAAAGAGTGGTCAGAGACTGGAATAGGCTGCCCAGGGAGGTGGTTGAGTCACCATCCCTGGATGTGTTTAAGAGTCCTTTAGATGTGGTGTTGGGGGATATGGTGTAGGGGAGAACTTTGTAGAGTAGGGTAGATGGTTGGACTCGATGATCCCAAGGGTCTTTTCCAACCTAAATGATTCTATGATTCTATGAATGAAGGATTTGATAAATACTATCAACCTTTTGTATGTTATAGGACAGTACCTTGCCTGACTGTGTGAATCAGAGGCCCTTCTGTCCAGAGCAGAGAGGGCTCCAGGATGTGGGGCCTTGGCCTGGTGATGCTCATCTCAGTGTTGGCTGCTGGGTCTGACTTGTCCCATAATGAACTGGGTCAACATGGCTGTGAAAGGTTTTTTATATAGAAAGGAGAGCAAAGGGGTGCTGGGTAAGGGGTCTGAGAGAGACACCCAGCTCTTTGGAGGGACATGCTGCGTCCCTGGGCTGAAGGAAAGGCTCCAGAAGGACCTTGTGATTTAGGTGAGGGGACTGGGGACTGCCTATGAGCACGTCTTGGTGGCAGTCCTCTCTGCACAAGAGCATCGAGTCAATGAATAACACGTGTTGAGATGATGACTGCTTCTGAGGAACTTTGATTAGAGACTCCCAATGAGAAGGATCTCGACTGGGGCAAGCAGCAAAAGAGCAACAGCTCAGAGCTGGGAAAATTGTAAGAACCCAGCGACGGTTCATAATGAACAGGTCCATGCTTCTGGAGAAAGGTGCCAGACGTAGGGCCAGGAGGTGCAGGGGAGAAGGACTGAGAAGAGTCCAGAACTGCAGTTCTCAGCCTTTTCATTTTATTCCTCCGTGCTATTCTCGTTTCTCCTTTTCTTTGGTTTTTCACGTGACCTCAGTCAGCAGAAGGTGTCTGGCTGCAGATAACGTTTGGAGTCCCCTGTGGAAGCCCCCTGGACTTGACAGATGATCATTACGGTGTTACTGGGTGTCTCTCCTGAAGCAGAGCTCCCGGCAGCACGGCAGGGCTGACCTTTTGGTGCTCCTTCGGCTCTGATGCGGCGGAGGAGCTGGGTTGCTTTGCCAGCAGCAGTCCCCAGTCTTCGGGGGGGTTTTTCTCCCCTGGGACTCTCATTCCAAGTGCAAATCTGAATTCAGGGCTGTACTCAGCTGGCTTCATCAGTTCCCCAGGGATCATCTCATAGGACAGAGCAGCAGCAGACGTCGAAGGGGAAGTGGTGGTGTTTGCAGAATACCCTAGTGCTGCTAATTACATCCAGCGTTGCAGCGCTCCGATTCCTTGATGTTCACATAAATTCCTGCTTGGGGTTTATAGCCCAGGAATACAGGCTCCTGCTTGAAATCAGCTTGCAGTCAGGTCTGGAGAAACTCCTCTGGAGGAGTAACTGTGGATTTTTGAGCTTCAGATGAAAAGCCAGTTGCCGAATCTCTTATTTATCTCAATTTCCCTTGACTTTAATAAGAGATTGAACTGAGCAGAGGATACAGAGATTCAGCCTGAGGTTTCTGGGATTCAGATTTGGCTGTTGCCTGATATTCATTGCCTTGCATAAGTCAATTAGCCTGTACTGAGGATCGATTTTTCTTCCTGTTTTGTATTTACATGCTTTGCTCGGAGCTCGCCTCTGCTGGGATTAAGGAATTGCCTCTTTGTGAGGTTATTCCAGTGATGAGAATAAAACTGAAGTTGAACAGAGCTGGTTTGATGTCCGGGCTCTGATAAAAGCATTCTGTAATGACAGTCGTGGTGCCCTGGGCAGGTTATCTGCACGGCTGGGATGCTTCTGGGGAGGAACAGGAGGCTGATGCATCTGTGCCAGGATGCTTTTGTATCCCACAGCTTTTGGGACAGCTTTCAGGACAGCTTTCACATACAGCTGGATGAGGCTTTGAATGCAGGCTCAAACTTCTTGGAATATTCTTTTTTTTTGGAGCCAGCAGGAGTGATCGGGCCTCCCTCACCTCCGTTTAACGAATGTAGCGTGTCAGGTTTGGTGTGCTTTGTCCCAGGATAACAGCTTTTGTAGCTCAGTGTATTTGCTGAGATCTCCACTGCTCTCTCAGCAAGGAGATTAGTTGAGGAAATAAGTTTAGCTCCGTTAGGAACTGTGGTGCGTTGTTGGTTTGTAGGTACACAGATGCCATCACAAGAAAAAAATCCAACTCATTATATCAATCTGTGATGTCTGAAACATTGTTTTATGTTCTAAAAGACTCTTGCATTGATACTGAAGACGTAGATGTCACAAAAGTAAATGTGTGTGATTTAATTTTTTGCAGGGCTACAGCTAAAGAAAATGGTAGAATTCTAATGGTGGCTACTGTTAGTATATTTGCAGGAAAACCCCCAAACATCTTCCTAATGCAAACTTCACACTGTATTTCCTGGGGTAGGTTAGTCACCGTGTAACCATCTTCAAGAGAGGGGAAATAGGAATTTAGCTATCCCTCTCTAGCCTCAAACTGCCCTTTGTAGCACTTCTTCTCCTTTTGCTGTAGCTCTTAGTTTGAGTGTCCCAGATGATTTGAATTCTTATGCTGAGTTGGAGGAGAGTGAAGCTGCCAGATATTTTAATGTAGCTTTATATTTGTCACATGAGATGTTTGGCTCAGAGAAATCGATTCCACCGTTTTGTTTTACTCGAAAAAGGAAGAACGTGCAGCACTCGGAGTGCCGTGAATAGGCTCACAGTATTTCATGCCTGAATTTTCTTTCCGATTACAGTGCCCAGGGAAGTTGTGGCTGCCCCGAAACTGGAGGGGTTCAAGGCCAGGCTGGATGGGGCTTTGGGCTGGTGGGAGGTGTCTCTGCCCAGGGCAGGGGGGTTGGAATTAGATGATCTTTAAGGTCCCTTCCAACTCTAACCATTCTATGGTTCGGGTGCTGCCAGGGCCCTGCTGGTCTCTGCCACCCACCCCAGCCAGGGGAACGAGCCCAGACACACCGTGATAGCTCACTCTTATGAGCCTTGGCAGGAGATGTAGGTGGGGGGAGAACAGAAAGCAGCTTCCTTTGCCTTGCGTTTTTAGAAGCTGTAAATAATACAATATAACTTAAACTTTCCTGCAAAGCACTTTGTGCAATCTGAGCATTTTTCACCCTAATTTATCATCTCTGTAACATACCTTGTTTTCTTATAGATTTATTGTTTTCCTTTGCCCAGTAATTCCCTAAGCCTGTCAGCAAGTAGCACTTCATTTAATGTATATATAATAAAGGACTTGGCAATTAACCCCCCCCCCCCCAAAAAAAAAAAAAAACCCACCCCCCAAAAACTCTGTGAGTTTGGTTT
>NW_015090977.1:8424877-8438851 GCF_001431845.1 Calidris pugnax
AAAAAAAAAAAAAACCCACACCCAGAAAATGCTTTGGGATTTGGTTATTCAAATAATTGGCCTGTCCCTGTGGAGTATCTGCAGCTGAGACAAGTAGAATCTCTCGGGTTTAATTTGGGGATAAAGGCCCTTGGAGCAGGGAGTTGGTGAGGAGGAGGAGGGAGGGTCTGGAGGCTGTGTGGTGGCACTGCCCTCTCTTGCTGTCCCTCTTGGCCACTTAGGAGACTTCAGCACATTGTTTCGAAATTAAGATCTAATACCCAAGACACCCCACTTGGGTCTGTGGGATTCATTAATGGTGTGGGCATGATCCCATAATAAAACTGCTGATACGAGGCGGTTTATTAGGCAATTAAACCTGATGAGCCGGGAAGAGGTCCTTTGCCATGCTATGAGGTGCTGTGGGGCAGAAGGAAGCTATTGAAGTTATGGGGAAGGTGGGGGTGTCCCTGGGGGTTTCGGGGGCAGCTCAGCCAGGAGGCTGTGCCCAGGACAGCACAGCAGTGTTGGGTGGTCACTGGAATCCCTGCTTTGGGCTCTTGCATTGTTTGATTTTGGGTAAGGCCCAGAGAGTGCTGGGCAGGCAAAGCACCAGATTAAAATGAAAAGAGACCACCTCAGACAAGTTAATACGCACTGGGCAAGTACGTACAGGAACCGTGCGGATCCAAGACAAGTGCATGGTAATGTCTGAATGATGCTGCCCTTTCAGGGACTTGTGCTGAGCTTAAGGTTCCTCCCAGGAGGTGGGTACGGGCTGATTTGAGCACTGTCAGTCCGAGCCCCTCAGGTGTCGCTCCGGTTCACGCTTTCTTCTCTGAAAATAACCAAGTTGTTGCATTCACAGCCTCTCACTTGTGGCTCTTTCTAAACGGCCATCAAAGTCCCCTTCTGATGCGCTTAGACAGTAAAAGATAGGGATTTACCACAGGAGGGGTGGGCAAGGAGGTTCTAAAGTTCTTCCCTGTCCCCTCGGTACCAGTGACTGTGTGCTCTGAAGAGCTGGGATGTGATGTTATTGCACTTGGGCATCCTCCTGGGCAGACCAGGGCTGTGCAGCACAGTAGGGATTTGGTGCTTAATGGTTATTCTAATTGTTGTCCACTCAAAGCTGGATTGGCCTTGGCCTGTTATTTCAGATTTTAAAAAAGGCAAACCCCAAAAACACTGTCAAATGCATGTAATTTTGAATAATGTCAATACACGATGGACTTTGATAGGGTTGTGAGCACAGGTCCATGTGGACGGGTCTCTGCACATGGGCATCATCTGCCTGGGCACAACATAGGGATTGCTGTCAGCCTTGGGTTAGTGACAGTTTTGCCTGTGACCTCTGTGGGGTTGGGTTATTCCTCAGTTTCTGGGGTGGATATTAACATTTGAATGCAAATGTCATCATGGTGTTTGTTGAGGACACTGCTATACAGTGCAACAGTCGTAACAGCTTCAATATAATCTTAATTGCTGGATATATCTTCTGGAGTATCCATCTCCTGTTCCTCCTGTGCTAGAGGTATATTGCATTTAATGTACTTACACAAGACCAGGCTTTGCTATTTTTGGCCATAACGTGAAAAGTTACTTTGTGATCTGTTGCAGGGATATAAATGGGCTTTTCTAAGTAAAGCCCTACCTAGTATAAATAAAGATGTCAAACAATAGTCCATGACAAAAATCCAGATAATGGGTGGAGGATGGTGGCTTTCACTGTGTACCTGGGTATCTTATATCTAATATGCCATAAAAGTGTTGTATTTTATAGCCGTGGCTTATATTGAAGTGAGTGATGTTACATTTCTCAGCCTCCAGAATTCCCTCTGAACGTGCCTTTATCCCCAGCTCTACGCCAGCAATTGCAGAGCCCAGGAAGGTTTTCATTGAAGGACCAGATGGGAAGCGTGTGAGAAAACATCTCTTGGGTTGACCTGTCATTTATGAATGACACCTTATGAAATCTTTGGCTTATCTGTCTTTGCCCAGGTGTTCTTGCCTTCCCTTGAAATTCAGCTCCCTTTCCCTGGGCAAGCTGACCCTGGTGTTTGCTTGCTGGGGAGATGCAAGAGATGTGTCTGCTGAGGGTTAAGCGTCAGTTGGGGGAACAAGCAGCAGTAGAGATGAGATCCCTAACAAGGCTCTTGCTTCTCTGAAAGTGCCCTTGATGATGCAGATGGAAGGTAGATCAGTATGGAAAACATGACCTAGATGTTCTTTCTAAGCAGAATACTTATGCAGACACATAAGTATATATATATATTGTTGTTCCGGGCGCTGGAGACTCTTTAAAGGAGCAGTGAAAGCTTCTTGTTTTCTTTTTCTTTCTTTTTTTTTGAGAAATACCACATCAACAGGCTTATTTGCTACAGTGTAGTCCCCAGTGATTAAAGCTACGCCTACAAGAGAAGCTGAAAGCTTTGCCTACAAGCCTTTCATTTTTGCTAATGCAGCCGAAAGACCATTCATTATCCCACCCAAGGCAGAGTTTAAAAACAGATCCTTTCCAGGCTCCCTGCATCAAAAAGGAGAGATTCAGGCTTGCCCTTGTTCAGCAGCAGAATCAACTGTACACAGAGTTATTTTGACCTTTCTGCATTGATTTCTGAGTAGGACACCCATACTGTAGGTGTATGGACTCTGTACTTTCTGTGAGTGGCCACTTCTTCAGAAATTTTCCAGAAAACTGTTTTGCATTGGGTGTTTTTTACCATCATCTAATTGTCACGGGTTCATGGATAATTGATAAATTAGAGCCATGAATAGCTTAAATGTGATTAAGAGCTAGAGAATTGTCATTTTTTATAAGCGGATCTATCAAGTTATTAGAGTTGAATAACCATATATTAAACACTAACTTGGTTAAAATTAACCTTTTCGTAGCTCATTACATGGAGTGTGTCAGAATGTATTCTGTTCCTTGATTGACTGGTGTCCAAATTAATGCTGTGACCTCGTAGCTGTTTGTCACAAATGATCTTGTAAGCCAGAATGGAACTAGATAAACAGCAAGAGAACTCCAACACAGCCTGGTACATACTGATTACTTGTGTGAGCCAGTGCAGGGAGCTGCTGTAGCCAAATTTTAAATATGGGGCTTAAATGGGTTTGGGTGATACACAAGTATTATCCTGGCCGTTTGCACAAGAATAATTAACAGGCTCTAATACGTGCCTTCCGATTCCCATTGTACTATGGAGACTATCCACACAAAAGAAAGAAAATGTATCTTTGCAAGCAATTCACAAATGCAAGAATTAAATCCAGTAAATGGTGTTTCTTATTCCCTGAATTGCTCAGTCTGAGGAACTTTTCTCCCTGCCCATTTTTATTCCAAAACACAATAGTTGGGATCCCAGTTCTCCCAGCACTTGCTGATGTAACACAGTTTGTCTAAATGAGTGGAGTCACTGACTTCAATGTGCTTAGAGTCAGGTGTATTCAAGCATCAGGAGTCTCAGTAAAGTGATTTTTCAGTGTGTGGACGTTGGACTCCAAAGGCTGTTCTGTGCCCGCAGGGCTCTGGAGACCAGCCTTTCCAACCGGTAGCTGTAACTGGTAAGCTGAACACCTGAAGTCCTTAATTTCAATTATCTTGAGAGGTACTCTAGCTAGACTGCAAAATAATTTGTATGTGGCACCTCTCTCTCTGCTAATCCCGAGAAGTGATAGCCGGTGTGCTCTGCGCGCTGCTTAGCCTATGGAATTTAACCTATTGAATACTTTCTTCTGATCCTGTCCCTGATTCCTCCTTCATCCGCAGTGAACCACCGCGGGCAGCCCAGGAGCTGAACTGAGAGGAGCTTTTTCTGTTTTGCAAGGTTTTTTTTGTTTGGTTGGGTTTTGGGAGGGTTTTTTGTGGTTTTTTTTTGTTTGTTTGTTTGGTGTGGTGGGTTTTTTTGTTTTGTTGTTATTTTTTTCTAATTTCTGAGTCTGGTGATGGTTTTTTCTTTGTTTTGTTGTTATTTTTTTCTAATTTCTGAGTCTGCATAGTTTGGTACAGGCAGAAAAATCCGTCCATGGAATTTTTCTGTTCAAGCTTACCACTGCTCAGCTTTAAAGCAGGCTTTTCCCCTGGTTTACCCCCAGAACGGGGCTGGGCAGGCGTAGGTTTGCCGGGAGCTCTGCTGGGAGCATCTTGCTCTCCAAAGGCCTGTTTTCTGTGTGCACGTGCCTTTCTCTGGACCCAGCTGGGGCAGAAGATGGTTTATGGCATCTGAGATGGAGATGGCCAAAAATTATTTCGAAGAATCTTTCTCTTACCTTTCTGCTGTCCTCTTCTGAACACCGAAATACCGAGTACTGTAAAGGAAAGATATACATCCAGTTTTAGCTCTTTTGTCTTACCTGGTGTGAATGTGCCCTGGAATCGTTGTGAACAGCATTTCTGAATAGCCAAACCTTGTGGCTTTACAGTGTGAATCCTGGAAATGGGAGGACGTTTCCCAGGGAGAGCGAAGCAGTTTGCAAAGCTGCTGTTGGCGTGTGCTCAGTTCTCAGGCCTGGGGATCTTGGTCCTGCTTATTTGCTGTGATCTCTGTGGGTCATAATAACCTTTCTTTCTTTCCAGAACCGTCTCCTCTGTACCTCGAGTACTTTCTGTTTGAGATTTTTATACTGCTGGTGACAGCACCGTGGAATGAGTCAGCTCCACACTGCTCCCGCTGCTGAAGCCATGCTGAAGGCAGAATTTCTTTCCTACTGAAGCCTGGTTTTGACAAAATTTTAGAATTCAGCCCTTCCTTGTAGATACGTGTGTCTAATTGATGGAAAGCAAACGCCAAAGCCTCATGTAAAGGTCAGAATTGTGCTGATGTGTTGTGTGACCCAACACTTGCTGATGCAGGAACACCAGAGCAGTGATGCTCTGGTTAATTCCTGACACATCCCTTCCTTAAAAGGCTCTGAAACGAGTGTATCTTTTCGGGGGAAAACAAAAGAAATTGTTGCATGTAATAGGTTATTTCCCAGAGAAACACCAAAAATATTTTCCCCATGAGTATTAGCCTTTCTCTGGTAATTACTCTGTGCAGAAAATGCAAATACACCGTCCAGACCAGAAGTAAACCCATGGTGTCTCTGCCAGTGCCACTCGCCTTCTTCAGCTGTTCCCATTCCTGGCTCCTCTGTCTCTGACAGGAGGTTTGAACACGGCCACAAGCCAGAAACTCACCTTGCTTCCTGCTCGTGTTTTCCTTTCCTTTGAGGTTTTGAGGAGCCTAAAGATCACCTCACTCAAATACGTGACAGAAGTTTCTCTGTGTGAGAAGGCAACTCCCGCTTTCCTCACCTGGAGCATTTTTCCATCTGCCTGCTCTCTCTGTGTTGTCTTTTCCAGAAATCAAACCCTCCTGCTCTTCTTCTGTGACCTGTATCCACTGGCGAGAGGAAGGGACAGGACTTACAAAGGCTGGGGATAGGAGCACGTTATGAAACGTGTTTAGGTTTTGGCTTTACACATGAGAATCTCAAACCCGATTTCCTCCTCACATTCCTCAGACCCTCTTCCCTCCCTGTCCCTCCATCCCGGGTTGGCCCAGCCATTCCTGTCCCAAAGCCCTTCAGAAATAACGAGGGCATTCGCGATTAATAGATGCACTTTAGTGTTTCCATCCACAAAATGGATATTGTTCATCTGGAGCATGGTCAGTGCTGATGGCTCTAAAGCTCCTTAAGATACGATGCCATAAAAAAATGCAAAGGCTATTTATAGCTTATTATTGTTATATGTAATATTTACTGCCTTCCCCTGCCTTCTTGTGTAACATATCAAAGGGTGTTCTGCTTCCTGAAAATGTGTGGTAAATCAATTGTTCAACGTTTTTTTCAAGTGTCCTTACTTAATGTTAGTTTTCCTGCACGCATTTTGGAAACTATGTAAAATATGCCTTAAATAGCAGAATAAAATAAATGCCAGGGCTCTTACAGCTTCTTCCACCTGCTTGCAATGCAGAGTTGCCAAACAATTTCAGTGTTTTATAGCCTGTTGCCCCAAATCAAATTCTGTGTTGCTTTTGGTTTAAGGGCTAATAGCTTTTTGAAATATATTAGCGCTTTCTGGTGACAGGTCCAAGATTAGCTGTTTATCCCTAGTTCCAGGAGGTGTTCTATAATCCTGTGGCACAGTAAACTTTATGAGGAATTTTACAAGCTTTCATGAGTGCGTTGTGTTTTAAAATGCTAAAAAAAAAGCGGGTAAGGAGAGAAGAAAACAAAGTGCTGCAGTGTCTCTGTCTGATGTTTCACTGGTCTTTGAAGCACGGCATTGCTGGGGAGCGAGGGGGGGTGATGGCAGGACGTGTGGTGGATGGGGAAACCAGTGAGCTGAAAGCTGGAAGCACCGCAGAACTGGTTTGCTGGAGGTGTATATAGGCTGGAATATAATGAAGAACAGCAAGGGTGGCGTACCAGGCCGAGTGCAAGGTCCTGCTCCTGGGTCACAGCAATCCCAGGCACAAATCCAGGTTGGGTGGAGAATGGCTGGGGAGCAGCCCTGAGAAGGACTGGGGGGTGTTGGTGGATGAGAAGCTCAGCATGCATTGAGAGATGGGGTCCCTCCATCTCAACATGCCATCAACGTGCGCTGGCAGCCCAGAAAGCCCCCCGCATCCTGGGCTGTAACAAAAGAAGCGTGACCAGCAGGGCAAGGGGGCAGATTCTGCCCCTCTGCTCCGCTCTGGGGAGACCCCCCCAGTGCTGCCTCCAGCTCTGGGGCCACCAACAGCAGAAGGACATGGAGCTGTTGAAGCTGGGCCAGAGGGGGCCACGGAGATGCTCCAAGGATTGGAGCCCCTCTGCTGGGAGGACAAGCTGAGAGAGTTGGGGGGGTTCAGCCTGGAGAAGAGAAGGCTCCGGGGAGACCTTAGAGCCCCTTCCAGTCCCTAAGGGGTCTCCAGGAAAGCTCGGGAGGGACACTTGATGAGGGAGGGGAGCCACAGAACAAGGGGAAAGGGGTTTAAACTGGAAGAGGGGAGATTTACATTTGATATTAGGAAGAACTTCTTTGGTGTGAGGGTGGTGAGAGCCCGGAGAGGGGAGATTTATATTTGATATTAGGAAGAACTTCCTTGCTGTGAGGGTGGTGAGAGCCTGGCCCAGGTTGCCCAGAGAAGCCGTGGCTGCCCCATCCCTGGAGGGGTTGAAGGCCAGGTTGGAGGGGGCTTGGAGCAACCTGGTCTACTGGGAGGTGTCTCTGCCCAGGGGACTGGATGATCTTTAAGGTCCCTTCCAACCCAAACCATTCTGTGAGTCTATGAAGTTGCTGGCAAACCTTGAGCACGCACTTGCTAGCAATAGCACTGCGAGGGTGACATCCGTCTGAGTCACATTGGCTGATTTCTCACTTAATTTGATTGTTTAGGACCTTTGGAGTGAATTCATGGCCCCGCTGCCGGTCCTTGAGCAGGCAGTTCGTTCAGGGCAGGGAGAAGGCACACTGCTTCTGGGGTGAGGACAGGGCTGAGGACACCTGGGTTCCTTTGCACTGTTACAAACTGCAGATGTGACTTGGGCGAGTCCCTCCATCTCTCAGTGCTTTATTCCCCTTCTGGATAGAGAAAAGGGGGAACACCCAGGTGCTACGATGAGACAGACCAAAGGAGGGAAAATTGGATGGGCTCAGCACTGCTTTTTTTCCTTAAAAATCTCTCTTTTGTGCATGATCTTCAGCCCTAAATGAGGACATAGTTCCTTCAGGGGATGCATTTCCACGGCAGGGTCTGGTACATAATTCTCTCTTTCTCTGCTTCCTTAAAGTTGTCATATCTTTCACCCACGACAAATGCTATTATTGGAAAGAAAACAGAAAATCTTCCTGGGCATTCTTCTGAAATGAAAGCAGCAATCTTCAAAGCTAAAAACAATCCCTTCAGGGTGACTCAATAACTGCTCAGACCGTATGAAAACAGGCAGTTTGTACTTGTGAGGTATCAAGATTCACAACTGTTGTCTCAGGCTGGAGCTGCCTCTGGAGATGACTCCATCTGGCAGGGGCTGGGCTGGTGCTTCGCTGGGACACGGGTGGGCTGTACTTGGTGACAGAGAAAATTGCTTGAATCCTGCTTTCATAACGGGGGAGAAAATCCCAGCCTGTGTTGGTCATGGGTTTTCATTTGATGGAGCAAGTTCCAGGTTTTACTTGGCCTCGGGATCTGCTCTCCTTTGCAGCTCCACCATCCTGTGACTGATAGGAGCAGAGCAGACTCAGCTGTCACTGGGAATCCTCCTCCCATGTTCTTCCGATGTGCAACCTGACAAGAAAGCCCAGTCAGAACTCTGGCTTGTATTGTCCCACATCTCCCACAGCAGCTTCATCGAGACCAGGCTGGATGGGGCTTTGAGCAACCTGGTCTGGTGGAAGGCGTCCCTGCCCAGGGCAGGGGGGTTGGAACTTGATGATCTTTAAGGTCCGTTCCAACTCTAACCATTCTGTGATTGAACAGGAGGAGGAAACAGGGTTTTGCAACAAATGATTTTCCAGCTGAGAATATTTGCAGTAAAAAGGAGAAAGAGCTGCTTTCAGGAGCCTCCACACTGAGTTTTGTGGACCCCACCTCCCAAAATAACCAACCACGACGGGGAATGTTTCAGCAGCATTGCTGAGCTGAGCTGGTGATGGGGAATGTTTCAGCAGCATTGCTGAGCTGAGGATCAAAATGTGCTTCCTGAGGCTGCTTAAAAGTATGAGAGTAGTGGTAGCAAATCTGAGTTTGTGCAGTATATGTGCAAGAGGCCAGGTCTACCCCAGCCCTTTGCAGGCCCCCCCCCCCGCTGCTCAGAGCTGCTCAGCACCTTGGGATCTGCTGTGTGGCTCTTCTGGAACTGCAGCCCTCGGGTGAGCATCAGAATATTTGATCCATGACTACCCTGAAAACTCAGCTCTGGGCACTTTGCCTGGGGACACCCAATGAATCAACAGCAAATCTGGAATAAAGTCCAGTTTGTGTTTGGTTTGGGGTTTTTTTTTTCCACCCCTCTACCTTTCATTGAACTCCACAAGGATACGCAGCACCTTGTATTTCTCTGTGAGAGATTGCTGAGACGTATTTGGTATGTTTTAGGAACTAGTAAAACAGTTGATACAGATTCCCAAAATAAACCAAAAAGCTACCTTACAGGGAAATTCGGTTGTTTAATTCAAAGTGTAAACATATATATATGTCTGTTTCTTGACCTACTTGATTTTCTAAATGTTAACAACTGCTTTGATGTATTCTTTTTGCTGGGATGCAGAACCTCTTGAAATTTTTATGAGAAGCATCTTTTAAGTTCTGTAAGAAGAATTTTATTCCTATCTATCAATGGTATTTAATTAGCGCGACGCAGTGCACAGACCAGCATTCATTAAGCAGTTGTTGCGATCTCTCATACCTCTCTATGAGGAAGTTTAAATTTTTAAGGTTAAAATAGTGTATTATTTCCAGCTGGTCAGCCCACCATTCATAATCACAGCAGGATAAAAGCTGCCCGAGCATGACTGTAACTTAGTTTAAGCACAAATCCAGTGTGAGAGAGATCTTAATTATCTAAAAAGAATTACATGAAAAGCCATAAAGAAGCATTCATGCACACTGGCTTGTAAAAAGTAATTTTTTTGTTGGTTTTCTTTACTGAAGAAGAGGCTTTAAACTAGATATGAGGGGGGAAGTTTGAAATCCCTCAGTAAGTGTTGATCTGCTTGAGGGTCGGAAGGCTCTACAGAGGGACCTGGACAGGTTGGATCGATGGGCCAAGGCCAATGGGAGGAGGTTTAATAAGGCCAAGGGCCAGGTCTTGCATTTCGGTCACACCAACCCCCTGCAGCGCTACAGGCTGGGGGCAGAGTGGCTGGAGCTGCCCAGCAGAAAAGGCCCTGGGGGTGTTGGTGGACAGTCGGCTGAACAGGAGCCAGCAGTGTGCCCAGGTGGCCAAGAAGGCCATGCAGAGTGGCTGGAGATGCCCAGCAGAAAAGGCCCTGGGGGTGTTGGTGGACAGTCGGCTGAACAGGAGCCAGCAGTGTGCCCAGGTGGCCAAGAAGGCCAACACCATCCTGGCCCATATCAGGACCAGCGTGGCCAGCAGGAGCAGGGCAGTGATGGTGGCTCTGGACTGGGCACTGGTGAGGCCTCACCTCCAGGGCTGGGTTCAGTTCTGGGCCCCTCACTACAGGAAGGACTTTGAGGTGCTGGAGCGTGTCCAGAGGAGAGCCACCAAGTTGGGGAGTGGTCTGGAGAACAAGTCACAGGAGGAGGGGCTGAGGGAACTGGGCATGTTTAGTTTGGAGAAGAGGAGGCTGAGGGGAGACCTCATTGCCCTCTACAGCTCCCTGAAAGGAGGGTGTAGAGAGGTGGGGGTTGGCCTCTTCTCCCAAGGGAATAATGACAGGAGCAGAGGAAATGGTCTGAAGTTGGGGCAGGGGAGGTTTAGATTAGACATTGGGAAGAATGACTTTCCTGAGAGGGTGGTCAGGCACTGGAACAGCCTGCCCAGGGAGGTGGTGGAGTCACCATCCCTGGAGGTATTTAAGAAACGTGTAGACATGGCACTTCAGGGCATGCTCTAGTGCCCAAGAGTTTGTGTCTGTCTGTGGGTGGGTGTGGTGTGGGTTTTTTTTTTGTTTGTTTGTTTGCTTTTTTTGTTTTATTTTGGATTTTTTTGTGGTTGGACTCAATGATTTCAAAGGGCCCTTCCAACCATGAATATTCTGTGATGCTGTGACTTTTGACATCAATTCATGGAGAACTCTCTTGGATAAGGAAATAAATTTTGACATCAATACATGGAGAACTCTCTTGGATAAGGAAATAAAAGGTGTTAGTTCTCCATTGATACCTGTGGCAGCACCAGGACCAATTCTTGAATGATATATCTCCAGTGCCATCGTCATGACTTGGAACCAGTGTCCTGCCCCAGTGGTGCCCTTGCTAGGGGGAGCAGAGTGCTGGGGGGAGCTCTGCATTGGACCCCATGGCTTCAGGAAAGGCTTTCAGTCTTGACCCTGAACTGAATACTTGATATTAGGCATAGGACAAGAAATTATTCTTGAGCATGAGGTGTAGCACCCAGAAACTCCTCAGAGCCGTCCTTACCAAGCAGCAGAGGGGGGGTTCTCTGTTCCTGGGGTCTCTTCTGCTGTAACAGAGACCAGGTTGCTGTGGAAAGTGAGATTGGGCTTTTAGGGAGAAAAAACTAAACCCTTGAAAGTTTTGTTATATCCAAGTTGAGTTTTTGTCTACATCTTCATTGCAGTATCATCTGCCCTTCTGACAGTTGTGTGAAAGGCCACCCCAATGTCAATAGGAAAAGGGATATATTATATGCAGATTGGTTTTGGTGAGTTCTCTGGAATTCCCTGCTTTCCCCGACGCACTGTGGTGCTGGTGAAAGGCATCTGCCCTTCTGACAGTTGTGTGAAAGGCCACCCCAATGTCAGTAGGAACAGGGATATATTATATGCAGATTTGGGTGAGTTCTCTGGAATTCCCTGCTTACCCCGACGCACTGTGGTGCTGGTGAAAGGCAATCAGCGGAGCCTGTGAGCCTTGAACTTCAGAGCGTGGTGGCAAACTCAGCTCTTAGACTCAAGACTCTTGCTTTGATCCTGGCCAGGTCATTTTTGTCATCTCTTGATTTCCTTGGGAATTTAAAGCCCGCTTTTTCAAAGATCTTTTTGGGGAATTTTTTCTAGTCACACAAAAAGTCAGTATCTAAAACACATTTTCTTATTTTTAATAATTCGTCACAATTTCAGTGAACTTACTCTTCTCCCTTCGCCCCTGTTTTTCGAGAAAGGAACAGAAACTTTTCTAACCAGCTTGAATAGAACAGAGTGGAATAGAATAGAGTATTGCAGTTGGAAGGAAAATGCCCTAAGAATTAGATCCTGGTCACCACGGTGAATAGTGAAGTTCAAAGCAGCAAAACTGGAGAGTAGTTGAGTTTTAAGCTGTGATTTTGCTTTTTCTGAGTGAGTTCTTTCATTTCTGAACTCTGTCAAGAGTTGAAGCCATTCTAGAAGCTTTAGAAATGCTGATCCTGAAAGATACTTATTGATAACCATTGCAGAGATCTCTTTTAATATCCTTGAGGGAACCATAAAGCAATCTCATAAGCCAAAAGTACAATAAGTTGCTTGTTTTTTCACAGCCTTTCCCTGATGTGTCAATGATGAGCTGTCCGTGCTCACAGCCTGAACTTAAAAATTCATGAAATATGAATAGACTCATTGTAATGTAGAACTAAATATATTCGCAAACTTTGAAGATAAAACTGAAGAAAGTTACTTTTGTGCATTAGCTGTTCCCGCAGTGGAAGAAAATTTTAAGGCTGGAGATAAAGAGTTCACTCCTTGATGTTAAATACTTGCCTAAATTACTGTCAAAAATGAATCCAGAGAGAGCAGACGATGTGCCATCGACTTCTTAATATTAGCTTCTGGTAAAAAAAAAATCAAAAAATCTTTTTTTGCAAGTGCTTACTCATTTTCCAAGACAAGACTAGGCCTCACATGGCCAATAAACTGAGGGTAGGGAGAATCATAGAATGGTTCAGGTTGGAAGGGACCTTAAAGATCGTCTTGTTGCACCCCAATTCTGTGGGCAGGGACACCTCCCACCAGACCAGGTTGCTTCAAGCCCCCTCCAACCTGGCCTTGAACCCCTCCGGGGATGGGGCAGCCACAGCTTCTCTGGGCAACCTGGGCCAGGCTCTCACCACCCTCACACCAAAGAATTTCTTCCTGAGATCTCATCTCAATCTCCCCTGTTTCAGTGTAAAACCATTCCCCTCATCCTGTGGCTCCAATCCCTGATCAAGGGACTGGAAGGGGCTCTAAGGTCTCCCTGGAGCCTTCTCTTCCCTTGGCTGAACACCCCCAACTCTTTCAGCCTGTCCTTACAGCAGAGGGGCTCCAGCCCTTGGAGCATCACTGTGGCCTCCTCTGGCCCCGCTCCAGCAGGTCCATGTCCTTCCTGTGCTGAGGACTCCAGAACTGGACACAGGACTCCAGGTGGGGTCTCACGAGAGCAAATTAGAGGGGCAGAATCTTCTCCCTTGCCCTGCTGGCCACACTTCTTTTGATGCAGCCCAGTATGTAGTTGCCTTTCTGGGCTGCCAGCATGCACTGCTGGCTTCTCTCGAGCTTCTCAGCCACCAAATACAAATGGCAGTTTGATATAAGTGTGAAAAGGTTTGTCTCCAAACACTCTCCAAATCAGGGGTTCAACAAGGAGTAGCTCAGCATCCACTGTAGCGTTTGGGTTTTTTTGGTCTAATTTTTTTCCACTTTCATTACATTCCTACAAAAAAAAGCATGAAACGTTGTTACTAAATAGAGAAGAAGAAGAACTAAAGGGTATTTATCAGTATCAGGGAGAGAAGATCAGTTTGCATGTCTAATGGAAAAATTCTATTTTTGCCCAGTACAGTGGAGTTCTACCAACAGCACACACACACTTCTCAAGTGCCAGCCAAAATAATTACTTCTCTCCTTCTGGGGGCAGGGGGGGGAGAGAAATCCACTAAATCATGAATATTCAATGGATTGATTAATGACATCCTAATCCTTTAGCTAAAATTTCTGCTCCTTAAAATCCAGCAAACACTAGCTGCTAGTTACAAGAAGAATTGAAAATGCAAAAATAACTTGGTTTCCAGAGGTTCTCTCAACCTGATGACTGTGGCAGCGCCCGACGGCAGTACGATACCGCGGGACACCTGGGGCAGAGTCTCCTCACGTTCTGGTGGATGTAAACCAGGCAGAAAGAACTGGTTTCTTGTCCTTTACTGGTGCCACAGCAGCTCCATCCTCTCCCACAGGCCGGCAGGGAGTGAGGGTTCTGCTGGGGTGTCCTGCACCCACCGGGGGAAATCTAAACATCTACATTTCCAGCCTCGTGAACACCAGTGTAAGAAAGCAGAGGTTTGGGTCATCTTAGATAAATTTCCTTTAACTGCATAAATTAGCCTTTCTGTGACTTTGAATTCTCGTAAGAAAATAATGAAGTG
>NW_015090977.1:8443805-8454051 GCF_001431845.1 Calidris pugnax
AGCTGGGGGGGGCCTCGTGATGAGGGAGGGGAGCCATAGGACGAGGGGGAAGGGGTTTAAACTCGGAGAGGGGAGATTTATATTTGATATTAGGAAGAACTTCCTTGCTGTGAGGGTGGTGAGAGCCTGGCCCAGGTTGCTCAGAGAAGCTGTGGCTGCCCCATCCCTGGAGGGGTTCAAGGGAAGGTTGGAGGGGGCTTGGAGCAACCTGGTCTGGTGGGAGGTGTCCCTGCCCAGGGCAGGGGGTGGGAACTCGATGACCTTTAAGGTCCTTTCCAACCCAAACCATTCTGTGAGTCTATGAAGTTGCTGGCAAACCTTGAGCACGCACTTGCTAGCAATAGCACTGCGAGGGTGACATCCATCTGAGTCACATTGGCTGATTTCTCACTTAATTTGATTGTTTAGGACCTTTGGAGTGAATTCATGGCCCCGCTGCCGGTCCTTGAGCAGGCAGTTCGTTCAGGGCAGGGAGAAGGCACACTGCTTCTGGGGTGAGGACAGGGCTGAGGACACCTGGGTTCCTTTGCACTGTTACAAACTGCAGATGTGACTTGGGCGAGTCCCTCCATCTCTCAGTGCTTTATTCCCCTTCTGGATAGAGAAAAGGGGGAACACCCAGGTGCTACGATGAGACAGACCAAAGGAGGGAAAATTGGATAGGCTCAGCACTGCTTTTTTCCTTAAAAATCTCTCTTTTGTGCATGATCTTCAGCCCTAAATGAGGACATAGTTCCTTCAGGGGATGCATTTCCACGGCAGGGTCTGGTACATAATTCTCTCTTTCTCTGCTTCCTTAAAGTTGTCATATCTTTCACCCACGACAAATGCTATTATTGGAAAGAAAACAGAAAATCTTCCTGGGCATTCTTCTGAAATGAAAGCAGCAATCTTCAAAGCTAAAAACAATCCCTTCAGGGTGACTCAATAACTGCTCAGACCGTATGAAAACAGGCAGTTTGTACTTGTGAGGTATCAAGATTCACAACTGTTGTCTCAGGCTGGAGCTGCCTCTGGAGATGACTCCATCTGGCAGGGGCTGGGCTGGTGCTTCGCTGGGACACGGGTGGGCTGTACTTGGTGACAGAGAAAATTGCTTGAATCCTGCTTTCATAACGGGGGAGAAAATCCCAGCCTGTGTTGGTCATGGGTTTTCATTTGATGGAGCAAGTTCCAGGTTTTACTTGGCCTCGGGATCTGCTCTCCTTTGCAGCTCCACCATCCTGTGACTGATAGGAGCAGAGCAGACTCAGCTGTCACTGGGAATCCTCCTCCCATGTTCTTCCGATGTGCAACCTGACAAGAAAGCCCAGTCAGAACTCTGGCTTGTATTGTCCCACATCTCCCACAGCAGCTTCATCGAGACCAGGCTGGATGGGGCTTTGAGCAACCTGGTCTGGTGGAAGGCGTCCCTGCCCAGGGCAGGGGGGTTGGAACTTGATGAACTTTAAGGTCCCTTCCAACTCTAACCATTCTGTGATTGAACAGGAGGAGGAAACAGGGTTTTGCAACAAATGATTTTCCAGCTGAGAATATTTGCAGTAAAAAGGAGAAAGAGCTGCTTTCAGGAGCCTCCACATTGAGTTTTGTGGACCCCACCTCCCAAAATAACCAACCACGGCTGGTGATGGGGAATGTTTCAGCAGCATTGCTGAGCTGAGGATCAAAATGTGCTTCCTGAGGCTGCTTAAAAGTATGAGAGTAGTGGTAGCAAATCTGAGTTTGTGCAGTATATGTGCAAGAGGCCAGGTCTACCCCAGCCCTTTGCAGGCCCCCCCCCCTGCTGCTCAGAGCTGCTCAGCACCTTGGGATCTGCTGTGTGGCTCTTCTGGAACTGCAGCCCTCGGGTGAGCATCAGAATATTTGATCCATGACTACCCTGAAAACTCAGCTCTGGGCACTTTGCCTGGGGACACCCAATGAATCAACAGCAAATCTGGAATAAAGTCCAGTTTGTGTTTGGTTTGGGGTTTTTTTTTTCCACCCCTCTACCTTTCATTGAACTCCACAAGGATACGCAGCACCTTGTATTTCTCTGTGAGAGATTGCTGAGACGTATTTGGTATGTTTTAGGAACTAGTAAAACAGTTGATACAGATTCCCAAAATAAACCAAAAAGCTACCTTACAGGGAAATTCGGTTGTTTAATTCAAAGTGTAAACATATATATATGTCTGTTTCTTGACCTACTTGATTTTCTAAATGTTAACAACTGCTTTGATGTATTCTTTTTGCTGGGATGCAGAACCTCTTGAAATTTTTATGAGAAGCATCTTTTAAGTTCTGTAAGAAGAATTTTATTCCTATCTATCAATGGTATTTAATTAGCGCGACGCAGTGCACAGACCAGCATTCATTAAGCAGTTGTTGCGATCTCTCATACCTCTCTATGAGGAAGTTTAAATTTTTAAGGTTAAAATAGTGTATTATTTCCAGCTGGTCAGCCCACCATTCATAATCACAGCAGGATAAAAGCTGCCCGAGCATGACTGTAACTTAGTTTAAGCACAAATCCAGTGTGAGAGAGATCTTAATTATCTAAAAAGAATTACATGAAAAGCCATAAAGAAGCATTCATGCACACTGGCTTGTAAAAAGTAATTTTTTTGTTGGTTTTCTTTACTGAAGAAGAGGCTTTAAACTAGATATGAGGGGGGAAGTTTGAAATCCCTCAGTAAGTGTTGATCTGCTTGAGGGTCGGAAGGCTCTACAGAGGGACCTGGACAGGTTGGATCGATGGGCCAAGGCCAATGGGAGGAGGTTTAATAAGGCCAAGGGCCAGGTCTTGCATTTCGGTCACACCAACCCCCTGCAGCGCTACAGGCTCGGTGCAGAGTGGCTGGAGATGCCCAGCAGAAAAGGCCCTGGGGGTGTTGGTGGACAGTCGGCTGAACAGGAGCCAGCAGTGTGCCCAGGTGGCCAAGAAGGCCAACACCATCCTGGCCCATATCAGGACCAGCGTGGCCAGCAGGAGCAGGGCAGTGATGGTGGCTCTGGACTGGGCCCTGGTGAGGCCTCACCTTGAGGGCTGGGTTCAGTTCTGGGCCCCTCACCACAGGAAGGACACTGAGGGGCTGGAGCGTGTCCAGAGGAGAGCCACCAAGCTGGTGAGGGGTCTGGAGAACAAGTCCTATGAGGAGAGGCTGAGGGAATTGGGCATGCTTAGTTTGGAGAAGAGGAGGCTGAGGGGAGACCTCATTGCCCTCTACAGCTCCCTGAAAGGAGGGTGTAGAGAGGTGGGGGTTGGCCTCTTCTCCCAAGGGAATAATGACAGGAGCAGAGGAAATGGTCTGAAGTTGGGGCAGGGGAGGTTTAGATTAGACATTGGGAAGAATGACTTTCCTGAGAGGGTGGTCAGGCACTGGAACAGCCTGCCCAGGGAGGTGGTGGAGTCACCATCCCTGGAGGTATTTAAGAAACGTGTAGACATGGCACTTCAGGGCATGCTCTAGTGCCCAAGAGTTTGTGTCTGTCTGTGGGTGGGTGTGGTGTGGGTTTTTTTTTTGTTTGTTTGTTTGCTTTTTTTGTTTTATTTTGGATTTTTTTGTGGTTGGACTCAATGATTTCAAAGGGCCCTTCCAACCATGAATATTCTGTGATGCTGTGACTTTTGACATCAATTCATGGAGAACTCTCTTGGATAAGGAAATAAAAGGTGTTAGTTCTCCATTGATACCTGTGGCAGCACCAGGACCAATTCTTGAATGATATATCTCCAGTGCCATCGTCATGACTTGGAACCAGTGTCCTGCCCCAGTGGTGCCCTTGCTAGGGGGAGCAGAGTGCTGGGGGGAGCTCTGCATTGGACCCCATGGCTTCAGGAAAGGCTTTCAGTCTTGACCCTGAACTGAATACTTGATATTAGGCATAGGACAAGAAATTATTCTTGAGCATGAGGTGTAGCACCCAGAAACTCCTCAGAGCCGTCCTTACCAAGCAGCAGAGGGGGGGTTCTCTGTTCCTGGGGTCTCTTCTGCTGTAACAGAGACCAGGTTGCTGTGGAAAGTGAGATCGGGCTTTTAGGGAGAAAAAACTAAACCCTTGAAGGTTTTGTTATATCCAAGCCGACTTTTTGTCTACATCTTCATTGCAGTATCATCTGCCCTTCTGACAGTTGTGTGAAAGGCCACCCCAATGTCAATAGGAAAAGGGATATATTATATGCAGATTGGTTTTGGTGAGTTCTCTGGAATTCCCTGCTTTCCCCGACGCACTGTGGTGCTGGTGAAAGGCAATCAGCGGAGCCTGTGAGCCTTGAACTTCAGAGCGTGGTGGCAAACTCAGCTCTTAGACTCAAGACTCTTGCTTTGATCCTGGCCAGGTCATTTTTGTCATCTCTTGATTTCCTTGGGAATTTAAAGCCCGCTTTTTCAAAGATCTTTTGGTATCTTTTGGGGAATTTTTTCTAGTCACACAAAAAGTCAGTATCTAAAACACATTTTCTTATTTTTAATAATTCGTCACAATTTCAGTGAACTTACTCTTCTCCCTTCGCCCCTGTTTTTCGAGAAAGGAACAGAAACTTTTCTAACCAGCTTGAATAGAACAGAGTGGAATAGAATAGAGTATTGCAGTTGGAAGGAAAATGCCCTAAGAATTAGATCCTGGTCACCACGGTGAATAGTGAAGTTCAAAGCAGCAAAACTGGAGAGTAGTTGAGTTTTAAGCTGTGATTTTGCTTTTTCTGAGTGAGTTCTTTCATTTCTGAACTCTGTCAAGAGTTGAAGCCATTCTAGAAGCTTTAGAAATGCTGATCCTGAAAGATACTTATTGATAACCATTGCAGAGATCTCTTTTAATATCCTTGAGGGAACCATAAAGCAATCTCATAAGCCAAAAGTACAATAAGTTGCTTGTTTTTTCACAGCCTTTCCCTGATGTGTCAATGATGAGCTGTCCGTGCTCACAGCCTGAACTTAAAAATTCATGAAATATGAATAGACTCATTGTAATGTAGAACTAAATATATTCGCAAACTTTGAAGATAAAACTGAAGAAAGTTACTTTTGTGCATTAGCTGTTCCCGCAGTGGAAGAAAATTTTAAGGCTGGAGATAAAGAGTTCACTCCTTGATGTTAAATACTTGCCTAAATTACTGTCAAAAATGAATCCAGAGAGAGCAGACGATGTGCCATCGACTTCTTAATATTAGCTTCTGGTAAAAAAAAAATCAAAAAATCTTTTTTTGCAAGTGCTTACTCATTTTCCAAGACAAGACTAGGCCTCACATGGCCAATAAACTGAGGGTAGGGAGAATCATAGAATGGTTCAGGTTGGAAGTGACCTTAAAGATCGTCTTGTTGCACCCCTCTGTGGGCAGGGACACCTCCCACCAGCCCAGGCACCCCAATTCTGTGGGCAGGGACACCTCCCACCAGACCAGGTTGCTTCAAGCCCCCTCCAACCTGGCCTTGAACCCCTCCGGGGATGGGGCAGCCACAGCTTCTCTGGGCAACCTGGGCCAGGCTCTCACCACCCTCACAGCAAAGAAGTTCTTCCTGAGATCTCATCTCAATCTCCCCTGTTTCAGTCTAAAACCATTCCCCTCGTCCTGTGGCTCCAATCCCTGATCAAGAAAACCATTCCCCTCATCCTGTGGCTCCAATCCCTGATCAAGGGACTGGAAGGGGCTCTAAGGTCTCCCTGGAGCCTTCTCTTCCCTTGGCTGAACACCCCCAACTCTTTCAGCCTGTCCTTACAGCAGAGGGGCTCCAGCCCTTGGAGCATCACTGTGGCCTCCTCTGGCCCCGCTCCAGCAGGTCCATGTCCTTCCTGTGCTGAGGACTCCAGAACTGGACACAGGACTCCAGGTGGGGTCTCACGAGAGCAAATTAGAGGGGCAGAATCTTCTCCCTTGCCCTGCTGGCCACGCTTCTTTTGATGCAGCCCAGTATGTAGTTGCCTTTCTGGGCTGCCAGCATGCACTGCTGGCTTCTCTCGAGCTTCTCATCCACCAAATACAAATGGCAGTTTGATACAAGTGTGAAAAGGTTTGTCTCCAAACACTCTCCAAATCAGGGGTTCAACAAGGAGTAGCTCAGCATCCACTGTAGCGTTTGGGTTTTTTTGGTCTAATTTTTTTCCACTTTCATTACATTCCTACAAAAAAAAGCATGAAACGTTGTTACTAAATAGAGAAGAAGAAGAACTAAAGGGTATTTATCAGTATCAGGGAGAGAAGATCAGTTTGCATGTCTAATGGAAAAATTCTATTTTTGCCCAGTACAGTGGAGTTCTACCAACAGCACACACACACTTCTCAAGTGCCAGCCAAAATAATTACTTCTCTCCTTCTGGGGGCAGGGGGGGGAGAGAAATCCACTAAATCATGAATATTCAATGGATTGATTAATGACATCCTAATCCTTTAGCTAAAATTTCTGCTCCTTAAAATCCAGCAAACACTAGCTGCTAGTTACAAGAAGAATTGAAAATGCAAAAATAACTTGGTTTCCAGAGGTTCTCTCAACCTGATGACTGTGGCAGCGCCCGACGGCAGTACGATACCGCGGGACACCTGGGGCAGAGTCTCCTCACGTTCTGGTGGATGTAAACCAGGCAGAAAGAACTGGTTTCTTGTCCTTTACTGGTGCCACAGCAGCTCCATCCTCTCCCACAGGCCGGCAGGGAGTGAGGGTTCTGCTGGGGTGTCCTGCACCCACCGGGGGAAATCTAAACATCTACATTTCCAGCCTCGTGAACACCAGTGTAAGAAAGCAGAGGTTTGGGTCATCTTAGATAAATTTCCTTTAACTGCATAAATTAGCCTTTCTGTGACTTTGAATTCTCGTAAGAAAATAATGAAGTGCAACAGAAAAAAAAAAACCCAAACCACAAGGGTTCAATGTGAAGCCATGAGATACATCCTCAAAATCTTGACATTCTGTCTGGAAGATTATTAGGGCAATTGGGATTCTTCTTTGTTTTCAGGCTTCAGGTGGTGCTCCTCAGGAGTTGCCAGACCTTCCTTTTCCTCCCAGGATTTTGAGGATTCCTGATTATTCAGCTTTCCTGTTCTTTCTTTGCTGCCTGGAACCACCTCTGAGATAGTCCCTCGCCACCATGTCAGGTGAATTCAAGCTTCCCCATTGCCTGTGGGTCTTTGTTTCTCACACCAGTGTTTTCTCTGTGTGGGAATCTGCCCCATGAAGCGCTAACGGCTTCCCAGGAGCCACAGAACGTGCCCTTGCTGCTGGCAACAGCTCGGGAAGGGTTGGTGGAACCCACCCTGCAGCAGAAGGTCTCAAAGGTCTCGTTGCGTGCAGAGCTTCTGTCCCTCTGCTGCCCCGGGTACCACGGTGCTGCTGGCATCACAAGGGTCACCAACAGCGTGAAAACTGACAGGCTGGAGAGGTGGGGGGGTTCAGCCTGGAGAAGAGAAGGCTCTGGGGAGACCTTCGAGCCCCTTCCAGTCCCTCAAGGGGCTCCAGGAGAGATGGGGAGGGACTCTGGATCAGGGAGGGGAGCCATAGGATGAGGGGGAAGGGTTTGACACTGAAAGAGGGGAGATTGAGATGAGATCTGGGGAAGAACTTCTTTGGTGTGAGGGTGGTGAGAGCCTGGCCCAGGTTGCCCAGAGAAGCTGTGGCTGCCCCATCCCCAGAGGGGTTCAAGGGCAGGTTGGAGGGGGCTTTGAGCAACCTGGTCTGGTGGGAGGTGTCCCTGCCCAGGGCAGGGGGGTTGGAATGAGATGGTCTTTGAGGTCCCTTCCAACCCAAACCCTTCTATGATTCTATGATTTGTTATTTAAATCTCTTTCAGCCTCACAGTGGTGCAAAGCTCCAATGACATACTGGTTGTGTAGCATGTGGGAAGGTCTTCTCAAAACTTACACAACAAAGCACAACCTTTCCTGGTCTCCTACAGCTGTATCCTGGTGGTGCCCATCCTCAGGGGACTTTTTGGTCTTTACTGGTTTTTGTTATCTGCGGTGCGATGCTGCCTCCTGTGTCGCTTTTAAGGTATCCACTGGCAGATAATGCTGCAGCTCCTGAGGATGATGCAGATAGTGTTAGGCTAATGGGAAATACAGTAGAGTTGGCCAATCCATGCAACCTCAAGCCAAGCAGAGCAATGTAGTGGTTGTTCTTCAGGACGTGCTAAAGGGCACATGACGGTTGGTGCAAATTCTTTGGGGTTTGGGCTCTAGCAGTTTCTCAAATCTCGATCATCGGGCCAGCAGTGATTGTGGGATGACTGAGCAAGGCTGAAATAACTTCCTCTGAGTAAAAGAAACGAAGGGAAAATTGTTGCTACTGTAGGAGTAGCCCAGTGGAAGGACTCCAGTGGAACACACGGTGTTACAAACCGGCTCAGGAGAGGGGGATCAGGTTTTTTATCAGGTGCCCTCCACCCGCGAGAGGCCGATGCTGATCCAAAGCAGGAGTTTTCCCCACGAGGCCAGCAGCAGAAAACCTTTCTCCTCTGCTGCAGCGGTGTTTTGCAGCTGGGCTGGTGAACTTCCCAGGTGATGGCTGTTTGTTGTCAGGCAGCAGAGCTTCAAAGGCTGCCCCGGTTAGTTCTGTGCTTTATAGGAGAAAAAAAAGCAGCAACAACAACAACAGAGATGTGGGAAGGTTTTGAAGTTAATCCTCCTGCACAGGGCAGGGGGTTTAGCTGTTGAATGTGTGTGCAATCTATTTCCCACACAGAATAGAATTATTTTTTTCTTACAGGTTTTGGCCATGTTTATTTTATCCTGACATGCTGTCCTCCTGGGGACCACGGGCTCTCCCAGGGGCCAGGTGAGACTGATGACAGCAACACGAGGTGTGTGGTGGCTTCCTCCCTCCCTCCCTCCCTCCCTGCTTTACTGGGGACTCAGTTCTGCACCTTTCTGGGAAGAGGGGGGAGAAAATACTCTCCTTGTCCATCAGCAAGGAACTGCTTCAAATTCTCTCACTTTTTTTTTTTTAAGATACTGAATTTGTTTTGTTTTGTAGTTTGTTGTTGGTTTTTTGGTTTTGTTTTTGTTTTTTTTTTTTTTTGCATTAGGGTCCTGTTATGTGCTGTCAGCGTACCAGATTTCCTTAAGTCTAGCTTTTTACAACCAGTGCTTTATAGCTAAAATAGACGTTGCTATTTCTGTGTAATGCAAGGAGGCTGACTTCAGTGGGCGCCCTGCGTGACGAAGGACTGGCAGGAATGGGTCGTCTTTAGCTGAGAAGCTTTTAAAATAACTAGCAGGTAGTTTTCTGTTTGCCTGAATATTCCTGCTCCTGATAGTCTGGGCTGTGTGGCTGCCCTTTTAGGTAAACAATTCTGCAAAGTTGTGTTGGGATTTATTTATTATTTTTTTTTAAAGTGCTTTTATTGCTAGAAGGAAAAAAATAAAAAAATCTTGGTTGACAGCTCTGGGAACAAAACTCTTGTGTTTATCACGTGCCACAACAGCCCCCAAGAAGCCCCAAACCTGCAGGTGTCAGGATGAGCTTCCCCTTGGTGCCAGCAAAAAGCTTTCCAGGTTTTCAGGAATTTGTAAGGTAGCCCCAGCTTCCTGTCACCAAAATCATTCACAGCTTTACCCTCTTCCTGGAATAATAAACCTGAGTGTGGGTGATGGACTGAGCACGTTGTTTCGGGGTCTGACTGTGAGTTACGTGCCTGTATCCTTCCTCCAGGGCTGTAGCAGGGTCCTGGGTCTGACTGTAGAAACCATAAAAGCTTCAATGTGCAGCTAAATTAAAACTCCACATCTTTTAAAGCAATTTTAGGTTTGTTTCCATGGCGCTGATTTTTATTTTATTTTCCTTTTTTTATTTTATTTTTTTTTAATTATGCTTTGAAGGCGAGAGGGGGATATTCTTAACATCTTGAAAAAGTTGCCTGGTAGGATGCAATGACTCAACGTTGTTTGAATTTCTAATCCCTTTTCGGGTCATCTTTTTGAAAAAGAAGGGTTAACTGCGGCAAACGGATAAAGCTCTAAATAGAGGGTTTTACCCCTCTTCGGGGGAGCATCCCGGGGCTCGGAAAACTTCAGCTTGGAATTCAAATTGATGCCGTTTAACGCTAATAAACCTTTCAAGTCTCCGAGATCCTGGGCTCTTGGAGCCGTTCCCTCCTTGGGATAGATTTTTGGGGGGCAGGAAGAAAGTGGGATGCTCTGTTTGGGATCGATTGGGGAAATGGGGATGGGGAGTTAATCGGGAAGAAGCAGGGGGTGGAAATTAATAGAAAATGGCAATATAAGGGTACGGCATATAGAGATGCTCCCCATAAAGACACTCGGGGGGGGTCGAGCCGG